>NW_017670635.1:145267-185575 GCF_001879085.1 Nicotiana attenuata
TATTCCCTTGTTCTCCAGGTGGGCTCCAGACTTCAACAAAATAGACAAACAAAGAAAATTTTCTGCCCCAGTTTGGTGGCTAGGCACATCATGTATCAAGTATCAAAAACTTGAAAGCTAAAATTTGAATTGTACTTCCCTTGTTCTCCAGGTGGGCGCCTGATTGCTGAAACTTGAAATGTATTCCCTTGTTCCCCGGGTGGGCTCCTGATTGCTGAACTTCAAAAGTATTCCCTTGTTCTCCAGGTGGGTGCCTGACTGCTGAAATTCGAAATGTATTCCCTTGTTCTCCAGGTGGGCGCCTGACTTCGACAAAATAGACAAACAAAGAAAATTTTCTGCCCCAGTTTGGTGGTCGGGCGCGTTACGTTACCAAATACTAAAACTTGAAAGATAAAATTTGCATTGTACTTCCCTTGTTCTCCAGGTGGGCGCCTGACTTCTAAATTTGAAACGTATTCCCTTGTTCTCCAGGTGGGCGCCTAACTGCTGAACTTGAAATGTATTCCCTTGCTCTCCAGGTGGGCGCCTGACTGCTGAGCTTGAAATGTATTCCCTTGTTCTCCAGGTGGGCGCCTGATTTCAACAAAATAAAGAAAACAAAGAACATTTTCTGTCCCAGTTTCGTGGCTGGGGACAGATGTGAGTGTTAAATTGAATTATTCTACCAACTATTATAAGGATTTGAAAGCTAAGTCCTATTATCCAGGGAGGTCCTGACAACTCCTAACAGTTACGAACCTGCGTTATATTTTCCAAAGGTAGTACTCCCACCACACTTGTTATCAAAAGGCTTTAAACTACTCCCCATTATCGAGGAGGGTCCTGACAACTTCTAGCTAGAAGACAGTTTTGACCTGAGTTATATCTACTAAAGGTACGACTTCCACTATATCTTGCTATCTAAACCGACCTTAAAACTACGCCCCATTATCCAGGAGGGTCCTGAAAACTTCTAATTGATTCTATCTTAAACATGCCAATTTTGAAACCCACTTTTGCTCCTTTGGGGTACATTTATGCTAAATTATGCTACTCATGATTGTTTTGACATTTAAACTAAGTCCCATTTTCTAGGAGGGCCCTGAGAGTTTCCAGTCATACCTGTTTGGGTGCTGCCTTTCCTTACGGAGGGTTTCTCCGAAGCAAACAAAACTTCTGCCCCTGTTTCAATCAAAGAGAGACCTTGTTAATATAAGATGGTGGCTAGTTGCTGGCATTCTTGCTAGGTGCATCCTTGCTGCTGGGCTCTACTCTGCCTTGTTTCCCTAGGCTTGCCTTGAATCGCTCTGACTTCCTGACTGACTTCAACCCCCTGACTTTGATGACCCAAGTGTTCTATCCCGTATTGTTGTTTTTGTGTTTCTGACCCCTATATTTGAAACTTCGCTCCTTCCCCACAATTATCTGACTAATCCACCGATGAAACTTCTAGTGGTCCTTTATGACTTACTTTGCCTTTTGACATCTTTGATATATCCTGGCCCTGTTGCGCTATACAACTAGGAAGCTAGTAGTTAGCCTTGACATTCCTCCCTTTTGTTTCGAACAGAACTGACACTGAAACATCTTAAAGGTAGACCTCGAAAGAATGAAATGCAATGACCTCGAGGGTTAAGGATAAAGAGAATCCGAGAACGGATGATTTGTAATGACGAAAGAAGAGAATAAGACTTATCTGAGTGGAACAACTGGTACCATTGAGCATGCCATGCGTTTTGGATTAACCGGCCCAGTCTGTCCAACCAACCAACTTTCAATTGCCACATTTGCTGTTCCGGACTTTCATAACCTGATTTTCACCCAAACCCAAACCTTGCTCGTCTTGCAATGTCTTGAGCAACTTTCTACCACAGACTTGTCTCATTTGCATATCTGAAAAACTCACCTTCGCCTTACGGTGCCCGTGAGGGTTTTCACAATAAGACTCTCTCATTTTTGATTTCTCTCAACTTGCTTCGCCTTACGGTGCCCGTGAGGGTTTTCACCAATAAGACTCTCTCATTTTATCATTTTCTTCTTGCACCGGAGTGTTGCCCCTGACGTGAGTCACTTTTACTTGCTCGTATTGGCACTTCCTGAAGATTGATCAGAAGGTCTTTCTTTGGACCGTAATGCAGGCTTTTGGATGAGGTTAGAAAGAAGGGTATCAAAGGCTCAAAACAACTTAACATGGGTTCGAAGTTACAACTTTCGGAATCAAATTTCTCACAACAACCACAACTTCTGCCCCGGTTTCTTTCTTGGGGAACTTTTGGAATTTTGTTTTGGTGTGACTGAACCTCAGAGAGAGGCTACCTACGTACCCTTTCGGGATCAAGTCAAACGTAGTTCAGGTCATAAAATTACTTCGTTGTTGTGATCTTCCCTTTCTTCCACTTTCTTTTCATTTCTTTTTCTTTCTTTTTCTTTTCTTCATTTTTTTTTCTCTTTTCTTTTTCTTTTATTTTCTCTTTTCCTTTTCTTTTTTTTCTTTCTTTTCTTTTTCTCTTCTCTTTTCCTTTTCTTTTCCTTCTTTGCATTTCTTTTCTTCTTTTCCTTTTCCTTCTTTTGGACTGTGTTTTCTTGTTTCTTCGCTGATTTTCCTTGCTCGGGCTCCCGACTTGTTATTGATGCCGAAAGAGGGGTACGGAAGAAAATAAATGAGGCTCAAAAGGGATAACAAAGGATAAAGTGTTTGGATAGCAGAACAAAATGCCTTCGTCATTTCAATCTCAAAAATATGCCAAATACAATAAAGTACAATTATACAAAGAAATCATACATAGTATCGCTTGACTGCATCAGAGTTGATAGCCATTTCTACACATTTTCATTCCACATCTGTCAAATATAATGCGCCATTGGACAACACTCTGGTTACGACAAATGGCCCCTGCCAGTTTGGGGCAAACTTTCCTTTCGCTTCAGCCCAATGAGGTAAGATACGCCTCAACGCCAATTGCCCTACTTCAAACTTCCGTGGACGCACCTTCTTGTTATATGCTCTTGCCATTCTCTGTTGGTACAACTGACCGTGACATAGTGCTGCCAATCTCTTTTCATCAATCAAACTTAGTTGTTCCAAGCGAGCTTTGACCCATTCAACATCATCAATTTCCGCCTCGGCGATAATCCGAAGGGACGGTATTTCAACTTCTGCGGGTATTACTGCCTCAGTGACGTACACCAGTGAATAAGAAGTCGCCCCTACTGAAGTGCAAACGGTAGTGCGGTAGCCTAACTGGGCGAAAGGTAACTTCTCATGCCATTGCCTGGACCCTTCCACCATTTTCCGAAGTATTTTCTTGATGTTCTTGTTAGCTGCTTCGACCGCTCCATTCGCCTTAGGACGATATGGGGTGGAATTGCGGTGCGTGATCTTAAACTACTAACATGTCTCTGCCATCAAATGACTGTTGAGATTGGCCCCATTGTCCGTGATGATTACCTTCGGGATTCCGAACCGACAGATGATATTTGAATGCACAAAATCGACCACTGCCTTCTTAGTCACAGACTTGAAAGTTTTCGCCTCAACCCACTTAGTGAAATAATCAATGGCTACCAGAATAAACCTGTGCCCATTCGACGCCGCTGGCTCGATCGGCCCAATGACGTCCATTCCCCGAAGCAACAAAAGGCCATGGTGCTGACATCGTATNGGGGAATTTGGGCCGGCTCAATTAGGGTTTCTTGAAAGAGAGGGGGCTTGGTTCTCTGAGGAAGATGACTTAGGGGGGGGTAGGGCGTATTCGGACAGATTTATACCAAAGGATCCCCAATTCTGAGCCGTCCGATTGATCAACCTCGACGGCCCAGATCTTCAAGCGATTAAACGGCGTCGTTTTGTTTATTAGGGGGGGCAGGCCGGGTTAAGGACGGGGTGTGGGCCTGGACTGGGTGTGTTTGGTTTGGGCTAGGCATACTTAATTAAAAATAGCCCAATTTCGGGTCTTTCATTAAGACAACCCTTTTCCTTTTTAATGGTTTTTTTTCATTTTGTATTTATTCTTTATTCATTATTTATATTTTCTAATTTTTATTAAATGCTAAATCAACAAATAAAAACCCAAATTGACTTCTTATATTACTCAATTTCCAACTACACTAATTCCCAATTTAAATACAAACTAAGACAAATTACAAGTATAAATGCGAAAGAACTATTTTTTTGTTGTTTTCTTCTTAATAAAGTAGCTCAATTAATCCTAAAATATGAAATAAAACCCTAAATGCAAATGTCAAGTATAGTTTTTTATATTTTCATTAAGTAAAATGCACAAACAAAAATGCAAACAATTAACACAAAATGTCACAAAAATCCACAAAATTGCAAAATAATTAAAGAAATCACTTTGTTTGAATTTCTGGGAGTAATTCATAAAAGGCAAAAATTACGTGCTCACAGCTGCCCCTCTTTGCTCGGGAACACGAATAGTTTTCGGGCAAAGATACGTGAGCGGATACGAGCGATTTTTGCCCGTTTGAATACTCCGTGTGAAGCATTTTGAAAACCGTCTAACCAAACCCTGCTTCAAAGGTTGCCTACATATCCTTGGCTAAAAAGGAATCAGGTCAGTGTAGTTCGGGAAGGTTTGGTAGCTGGGACTACTAGGAGCTGTGATTTCACTGCTGTTGCTGCTACTGCTGCTGCTAGCTGACTTCCTTATTACACCGTGTCAAAATAAAAAGAAGCTAGCCTAAGCTATGATCTATGAATTACAAAAAGGTCCTATCTATGTCTTCAAACTTGCTCTTGTGTTGCCTTGAACTTGTATTCTTCCGATGGAATCCTTGCGTGTTTGCCTTGAATTGTGATCGGAGATGTTTTGCTTTTCCTCTGAGTGATGCTTGACTACTGAAATTTGAAATATATGCCTCTATTCTCCAGGCGGGCTCCTGATTGCTGAACTTGAAAAGTATTCCCTTGTTCTCCAGGTGGGCTCCTGATTGCTGAACTTGAAAAGTATTCCTTTGTTCTCCAGGTGGGCTCCTGATTGCTGAACGTGAAAAGTATTTCCTTGTTCTCCAGGTGGTCGCCTAACTGCTGAATCTTGAAATGTATTCCCTTGTTCTCCAGGTGGGCGCCTGACTGCTGAGCTTGAAAAATATTCTCTTGTTCTCCAGGTGGGCTCCAGACTTCAACAAAATAGACAAACAAAGAAAATTTTCTGCCCCAGTTTGGTGGCTAGGCACATCATGTTATCAAGTATCAAAAACTTGAAAGCTAAAATTTGAATTGTACTTCCCTTGTTCTCCAGGTGGCGCCTGATTGCTGAAACTTGAAATGTATTCCCTTGTTCTCCGGGTGGGCTCCTGATTGCTGAACTTGAAAAGTATTCCCTTGTTCTCCAGGTGGGCTCCTGACTGCAACAAAATAAACAAACAAAGAAAATTTTCTGCCCCAGTTTGGTGACTGGGTACAGCATGTTATCAAATATTAAAAATTAAAAGCTAAAATTTGAATTGTACTTCCCTTGTTCTCCAGGTGGGCGCCTGATTGCTGAAGCTTGAAAAGTATTCCCTTGTTCTCCAGGTGGGCTCCTGATTGCTGAACTTGAAAAGTATTCCCTTGTTCTCCAGGTGGGCTCCTGACTGCAACAAAATAAACAAACAAAGAAAATTTTCTGCCCCAGTTTGGTGACTGGGTACAGCATGTTATCAAATATTAAAAATTAAAAGCTAAAATTTGAATTGTACTTCCCTTGTTCTCCAGGTGGGCGCCTGATTGCTGAAGCTTGAAAAGTATTCCCTTGTTCTCCAGGTGGGCTCCTGATTGCTGAACTTGAAAAGTATTCCCTTGTTCTCCAGGTGGGCTCCTGACTGCAACAAAATAAACAAACAAAGAAAATTTTCTGCCCCAGTTTGGTAACTGGGTACAGCATGTTATCAAATATTAAAAATTAAAAGATAGAATTTGAATTGTACTTCCCTTGTTCTCCAGGTGGGCTCCTGACTGCAACAAAATAAACAAACAAAAAATAATTTCTGCCCTAGTTTGGTGACTGGGTACAGCATGTTATCAAATATTAAAAATTAAAAGCTAAAATTTGAATTGTACTTCCCTTGTTCTCCAGGTGGGCGCCTGATTGCTGAAGCTTGAAAAGTATTCCCTTGTTTTCCAGGTGGGCTCCTGATTGCTGAATCTTGAAAAGTATTCCCTTGTTCTCCAGGTGGGCTCCTGATTGCTGAACTTGAAAAGTATTCCCTTGTTCTCCAGGTGGGCTCCTGACTGCAACAAAATAAACAAACAAAGAAAATTTTCTGCCCCAGTTTGGTGGCTGGGTACAGATGTGAGTGTTAAATTGAATTATTCTACCAACTATTTTAAGGATTTGAAAGCTAAGTCTTATTATTCAGGGAAGTCCTGACAACTCCTAACAATTACGAACCTAAGTTATATCTTCTAAAGGTATTTACCCCCACTACATTTGTTATCTAATAGGTCTTAACTACTCCCCATTATCCAGGAGGGTCCTGACGACTTCTAGTTAAAAAAAATTGTTTTAACCTAAGCAGACCTTGTTATCTATATCTTGTTATCTAAACAGGCCTTAAAACTACGTCCCATTATCCAGGAGGGTCCTGAAAACTTCTAATTGAATCCTATCTTAAACATGCCAATTTTGAAACCCACTTATGTTCATTTGGGGTGCAGTTATGCTAAATTGTGCTACTCATGATTGTCTTGACATTTAAACTAAGTCCCATTTTCCAGGAGGGTCCTCGGAGTTTCCAGTCATACCTGTTTGGGTACTACCTATCCTTACGGAGGGTTTCTCCGAACGAAATTTCTGCCCCTGTTTCAATCAAAGAAAAATCTTGTCAATATAAAATGGTGGCTAGTTGCTGGCATTCTTGCTAGGTACGTCCCTGCTGCTGGGCTTTACTCCGTCCCGCTTCCCTGGACTTGCCTTGAATCCCCTCGACTTCCTGACCTAATTTCAACCCCTTGACTCTGATGACCCAAGTGTTCTATCCCGTATTGTTGTTTTTGTGTTTCTGACCCCTCTTTTGAAACTTCGCTTCTTCCCCACAATTATCTGATTAATCCACCGATGAAACTTCCAGTGGTCCTTTATGACTTACTTTTTCTTTTGACATCTTTGATATATTCTGGCCCTGTCTGTACAACTAGGAAGCTGGTAGTTAGCCTTGACATTCCTTCCTTTTGTTTTGAACAGAACTGACTCTGAAACATCTGAAAGATAGACCTCGAAAGAATGAAATGCAACGACCTCGAGGGTTAAGGATAAAGAGAATCTGAGAACGGATGATTTGTAATGAAGAAAGAAGAGAATAAGACTTATCTGAGTGGAACAGCTGGTACCATTGAGCATGCCATGCATTTTGGATTAACCAGCCCAGTCTATCTAACCAATCAACTTTCGATTGCCACATTTGTTGTTCCGGACTTTCATAACCAGCCCAGTCTTTTTTTCTTTTTTTTTTCTTTTGCCTTCTTTTTTCTTCTTTTTTTTCTTTTCTTCTTCTTTTCCTTTGGACTGTGTTTTCTTGTTTCTTCACTGACTTTTCTTGCTCGAGCTCCCGAGTTGTTATTGATTCCGAAAGAGGGGTACGAAAGAAAATAAATGAGGCTCAAAAGGGATAACAAAGGATAAAGTGTTTGGATAGCAGAACAAAATGCCTTCGTCATTTCAATCTCAAAAATATGCCAAATACAATAAAGTTCAATTAAACCAAGAAATCATACATAGTATCGCTTGACTGCATCAGAGTCGATAGCCATTTTTACATATTTTCCTTCCACATCTGTCAGATATAATGCGCCATTGGACAACACTCTGGTTACAACAAATGGCCCCTGCCAGTTCGAGGCGAACTTTCGTTTTGCCTCAGCCCTATGAGGTAAGATAAGCCTCAACACCAATTGCCCTACTTCAAACTTCCACGGACGCACTTTCTTGTTGTATGCTCTTGCCATTCTCTGTTGGTACAACTGACCGTGACATACTGCTGCCAATCTCTTTTCATCAATCAAACTTAGTTGTTCCAAGCGGGCTTTAACCCATTCAACATCATCAATTTCCGCCTCGGCAATAATCCGAAGGGACGGGATTTCAACCTCTGCGGGTATTACTGCTTCAGTGCCATACACCAGTGAATAAGGAGTCGCCCCTACTGAAGTGCGAACAGTAGTGCGATAGCCTAAAAGGGCGAAAGGTAACTTCTCATGCCATTGCCTGGACCCTTCTACCATTTTCTGAAGTATTTTCTTGATGTTCTTGTTAGCTGCTTCGACCGCTCCATTCGCCTTAGGACGATATGGGGTGGAATTGCGGTGCGTGATCTTAAACTACTAACATGTCTCTGCCATCAAATGACTGTTGAGATTGGCCCCATTGTCCGTGATGATTACCTTCGGGATTCCGAACCGACAGATGATATTTGAATGCACAAAATCGACCACTGCCTTCTTGGTCACAGACTTGAAAGTTTTCGCTTCCACCCACTGAGTGAAATAATCAATGGCTACCAGAATGAACCTGTGCCCATTTGACGCCGCTGGCTCGATCGGCCCAATGACATCCATTCCCCAAGCAACGAAAGGCCATGGTGCCGACATTGTATGCAATTCAGATGGTGGAGAATGAATCAAATCTCCATGTACCTGACATTGATGACACTTGCGCACGAAACTAATGCAATCCCGTTCCATAGTAAGCCAATAATAACCTGCTCGGAGAATCTTCTTTGCCAATACATATCCACTCATATGAGGTCCACAAACTCCCGCATGTACCTTGGCCATGATAACTGTAGCCCGTTTAGCATCCATACATCTCAATAATCCAAGATCTGGAGTTCTTTTGTACAACACTCCTCCACTGAAGAAAAATCCGCTTGCCAAGCGTCGAATTGCCCTCTTTTGATCCCCTATGGCCTGTGCTGGATATATTCCCATCCTGGGGTGTTCTTTGATATCATGCAACCACGATTCACCATCAAGTTCTTCTTCCACCATGTTACAATAGGCATGCTGATCGCGGACCTGAATCTGCAAAGGGTCCACATAAGCCTTATTCGGATGGTGCAACATTGACGCCAAAGTAGCCAAAGCGCCAACAACCTCATTGTGAATCCTTGGAATATGCCTGAAATCTATTGACTGGAACCGTTGACAAAGTTCATGCAAACATTGCCGGTATGGTATGAGCTTCAAGTCTCGTGTCTCCCATTCCCCCTGAATCTGGTGCACCAGGAGATCCGAGTCACCCATGACCAAGATTTCCTTGACACCCATGTCTATAGCCAACCTCAAACCCAAGATACACGCCTCGTATTCAGCCATGTTATTGGTGCAATATAAACGATGTTGAGCCGTAACAGGGTAGTGTTGCCCTGTCTCGAAAATCAGTACTGCTCCTATCCCGACACCTTTGGTGTTGGCAGCCCCATCAAAGAACAATTTCATCCTGGCTTCTCGACTTGTTCTAATTCTTCAACATAAATTATTTACTCATCGGGGAAGTATGTCTTCAAAGGTTTATATTCATCATCAACTGGATTCTCGGCCAGATGATCAGCCAACGCTTGTGCTTTCATTGCAGTCCGGGTTACATAGACAATATCAAACTCCGTAAGCAAGATTTGCCACTTTGCCAGCCTCCCTGTGGGCATGGGCTTCTGAAAAATGTACTTCAACGGGTCTAACCGAGAGATGAGATAGGTGGTATATGATGACAAGTAACGTTTCAACTTCTGCGCTACCCAGGTTAAGGCACAACACGTCCTCTCAAGCTGAGTGTACTTTACCTCATACGATGTGAACTTCTTGCTGAGGTAGTAAATCGCCTGCTCTTTCTTTCCTGTGATGTCATGCTGCCCCAGTACACAACCAAAAGAGTTATCCAAAACTGTTAGATAAAGGATCAAGGGTCTTCCCGGCTCCGGCGGGACCAACACAGGTGGACTAGCCAAATACTCCTTAATCTTGTCAAATGCTGCTTGACATTCGTCCGTCCATCTGACCGCATCATCTTTCTTTAGTAGCTTAAAGATGGGCTCGCAAGTCGTTGTGAGCTGGGCAATGAACCTGCTGATATAATTCAACCTGCCAAGCAAACTCATCACCTCTTTCTTGTTACTTGGCGGCGGCATCTCCTGAATGGCTTTGATCTTGGACAGGTCTAACTCAATACCGCGTCGACTTACCACAAACCCCAACAACTTCCCAGATGGGACTCCAAACGCACACTTCGCTGGATTAAGTTTGAGGTTGTACCTGCGGAGCCTCTGGAAAAATTTCCTCAAGTCCTTGACATGGTCACATTGTTTCCTCGACTTTATGATCACGTTGTCTACATAGACCTCAATTTCCCGATGTATCATGTCATGGAACATGGTGGTCATTGCCCTCATATACGTTGCCCCTGCGTTCTTCAACCCAAATGGCATGACCCTATAACAATACGTTCCCCAAGGCGTGATGAATGCCGTCTTTTCCGCATCCTCCTCATCCATCAAAATCTGGTGATAGCCCGCGTAACAATTTACGAAGGAACCAATCTCATGTTTGGCACAATTGTCAATCAATATATGGATGTTTGGCAGTGGGAATTTGTCTTTTGGACTCGCCTTATCGAGATCACGGTAATCTACACACACTTTGGTCTTTCCATCCTTCTTTGGCACAGACACAACATTAGCTAACCAGGTGGGATACCGCGTGACCCGGATGACCTTCGCCTCAAACTGCTTGGTGACCTCTTCTTTGATTTTTACACTAATGTCTGTTTTAAATTTCCTTAGCTTCTGCTTGACAGAAGGGCATGCTGGGTCGGTGGGCAATTTGTGGACCACCAAATCGGTGCTTAAACCAGGCATATCGTCATATGACCACGCAAAAACATCTTTGTACTCAAACAACGTTTTAATTATCTCTTCTCTGAGCTGAGGTTACAAATGGACAATTATTTTCGTTTCCCGTACATTCTCCTGATCCCCTAAATTGGTTGCCTCTGTGTCATTCAGATTAGGTTTGGGTTTTTCTTCAAAATGGCTTAATTCATTACTGATTTCCTCAAAATCTTCCTCATCATCATATTCTATTTCGTCATCACACTCAATTTCTTGTATTATTATTTCGGAGTTAGATTGGCATTTAAGACTGGGCCGAAGACTCCTCATGCATGACACATCACTGAAACCACCGTAAAAGGGACTGTACAAGAAGTAAAAGAAAGACAAAAATAAAAACTATCAGGAATGAAAAAGGAGGGAAATTGCATTTCATTAACATTTAAGATAACAAGGTTTAACTCATCCAAACTGACGGAACATAGCATCCGAATTACAACCTTGGAAATAATCCAGATTAAACTAAAAGGAAATCAAAACTAACTACCAAGACTCCCTCCGGGTAGGAAGGGGAGTTGCTTCCCAATTGTTAAGCTTTGCGTGGGGCCCCACGAACTGAACATCTGCCTTGCTTGGACCTTCTCCGGCCTCCAATACATTCACCTCATCAAACAGCTTTTCAAACCTCTCGATCAGCTCCTTGTCAGGATCAATCACACAACTGGGCATTGCTGTTGCTAGGCGCTTCTTAGTACCAGGCCTGACAAAGGAACGGGAAAGGTGTGGAATAGGTTTTGGAAGGGTCCATGCTTTCTTTTTCATTTTTCTAGCTTGTCTTATATCTGCAGCAGTGGGCTTGAAGCCTAAACCAAAAGTATCCAGGTTTCCAGGAAGGGATACCGGCTGTACGATGCCTTACAAAGAAGCACCCAAGCCTTTTCCAGGTACAAATCCGTTCTTCAGCATTTCCGACGCAACCATGACGGATGCAGCAGCTACCTTTGGCACAAGAATACATTCCCCTTCCGGGATCTTTTCAACCGATACCGTATCAAAGACTTGATAAACCCATGGACCTTTGTCGTCCTCAGCTTCTATGAAAGGCACAATGGCACCACCCAGATTACAGTACACGAACTATCTTCCCCATGCACCACAATCTCTTGCCTGTCCCACTCGAATTTGACCATCTGGTGCAAGGTAGATGGCACTGCCTTTGCTGCATGGATCCAGGGCCGGCCTAACAAAAGGTTGTAAGAGACAGCCACGTCGAGCACCTGGAACTCCATAGTAAATTCAACCGGACCTATCGTCAGTTCCAACACTATATCCCCAACTGTGTCCTTTCCTCCTCCATCAAATCCTCGCACGCAAATACTATTCTTGTGGATTCTCTCACTGTCCACCTTTAACTTTTCCAGGGTGGAGAGAGGGCAGATGTTTGCACTGGACCCGTTATCAATCAGCACCCGGGTGACCACAGAGTCTTCACATTTCACCGTGAGGTAGAGTGCTCTATTATGCTCAGTGCCTTCCAAAGGCAGCTCATCATCAGAAAATGTAACCCTGTTGACTTCGAAAATCTTGTTTGCTATTTTCTCTAGATGGTTCACGGAAATCTTATCAGGAACATGGGCTTCATTCAAAATTTTCATCAATGCCTGGCGGTGCTCATCTGAGTGGATCAATAATGATAGCAATGAGATCTGTGCCGGGGTCTTTCTCAATTGTTCTACAATGGAATAATCTTGTGCCTTCATCTTCTTCAAGAATTCTTCTGCCTCTTCTTCAGTTACAGCTTTTTTCACTGGTACTGGATTATTTTGATGGGTTTAGCCTTTCTCAGCTCGTCAGGAGCAAAGCATCTTCCTGAGCGAGTCAGCCCATGGGTTTCACAAACTTCTTCTTTAACTTCTTTCCCCTTATACATCACTGTCACTCGGCCGTAATTCCATGGGACGGCCTTTTCACTGATTACTGGTAACTGAGTCACTGGCTTGATGATAACCGGCTCTGTGCGAGCCCCTTTTACAATCACAACGGGCTTGACAGCTGCCCCCGGCACTACCACTTTAGCTGGTTCTTGTTTTACTGCAACACTGCTCAAAGGCTCCTTCTTTATCACCACAACTGGTTTGCTAACTGTCTCTTCTACCTTGATCGATGCTCTCCCACTTGTTGGTTTCTCATTTGATCTATCCTCACTAGCCCTGATCATCATTACGGTTTGTGAAGGCTTCTTATGCTCTCCCTTTTGTACTAACTCAATCATATGGGTCTCGTGATGGGTTGGCAATGGATTCTGAGTGATGTTAGGCGTCTCTGGGGCTTGCACTTCAATTCGGCGGGTGTCAATGAGCTCCTGGATGGCCGTTTTCAAATGCCAGCATTTTTCTGTGTCATGTCCCGGAGCACCTGAGCAATACTCGCAACTCACCGAGTGGTCCAGATTCCTTGGGGGAGGATTTGGCAATTTGGGTTCAATCGGACTCAACATGCCCAACTGTCTCAATCTGTGGTATAAGTCAGTGTAAGATTCACCCAACGGAGTGAAAGTCTTCTTCTTCTGCAGCCTATCATTCTTAGATGCAGGGTTAGGTCGAAAACCGGTTCCAGTGGGGTTTTTGTTGGCTCTCGGGGATGGGTAGGTGCTTTGAGCTGGGTAAGTATTTTGTGGGGTGGGTGCGCGCCATTGTGCATGGGTAGGAGGTTGGGGGTATGTTTGGGCATGGTGGACAGAGAAATGGGGGCCAGGAGGTGGGTAGTAGTATTGCGGTGGGCCATATGGGGTGTGTGGGTAGGTTTGGGGATGAGGTCGAGGTTGGTGATAATATGGTGATGGACCCCTGGACCAAGCTCTCGATTCCACTACTGCAACATCTTCTTTCTTTTTCTTTCCCAATACCCCTCTAGTGCCGCTCTGGATGGCCTGGGTAGTTGCTTTGATTGCCGAATAGCTCATAATCTTGTTGGACTTAAGCCCCTCTTCCACTATACTTCCCATTTTTACTACCTCGTTGAAAGTTTTCCCCACTGCTGACACCAAGTGACCATAGTAAGTGGGTTCCAAAGCCTGTAGGAAATAATCAACCATCTCGCTCTCTTTCATTGGAGGATCGACTCTTGCCGCCTGCTCTCTCCATCGGAAACCGTACTCTCTGAAGCTTTCTCCGGTCTTCTTCTTAATTTTAGTCAGTGACAGACGGTCCGGGACAATTTCGAGATTATACTGAAAATAACACGCAAATGCTTGGGCCAAATCATCCCAAGTGTACCATCGAGCATGATCCTGTCGTGTGTACCATTCCAAGGCTGCTCCACTTAGACTTTGACTGAAGTAAGCCATCAATAACTCGTCCCTTCCCCCAGCTCCTCTCATTTTGCTGCAGAACCCCCTTAAATGGGCCACCGGATCACCATGTCCTTCATATAAGTCAAACTTGGGTAACTTGAATCCTGCTGGCAACTGGACATCGGGAAACAAACACAAATCCTTATAGGCTACACTCACTTGACCTCCGAGACCCTGCATATTTCTGAATGACTGCTCTAAGCTCTTGACCTTTCATATCATTTCCTCTTGCTCAGGGTTTTTGGGAGGTTTCTCTTCTTCAGCTGAGAGATCAAGACGGGGAGTGTAAGAGTATGGTTCCGATGGTTTGAAGGTGGCTTCGGGCGGGTAATACTGGTTATCATGGGTTTGGAACAAAGGTTCGCTAGAAGACCTGTGCAATGCGACAAGGGGAGGAGCCACAAACACAGGAGTAGTTGGTGGTGGAGGGCATGGGATTTGTTTGGGTGGTGGAGGTGGTGGTGTTTGAGAGGTGGTTCCGTAATACTGCTGGTAAGTAGGGAAAGCCGGAGACGAGTTCACTGTGGGAGGATCGTGAGGCTGAGCTAGTGGTGGGATATAGGCGGGGTTAGCAGGATAAGCTGGTGGTGGATGTCCCTTTGACCAGGCCTGGTACATCTCGGCCATTTGTTGCTTCAGTTTATACATCTCCTCCTTCATTGCATTAACGTCCACTACTTCCTCCTCCCTAGACGGGTCGACAATGCTTGCTTCTAATTCCTGGTTGACCATGTTTGACTTATCCTTAGAGCGGGTGTTGTAGGGATGGGTTGCCAGAATGCCAGTCAACTTAACCACTTGCCTGAACTCATCAACAACAACTTTGTTAGCGGTTAGAGCATTAACAGATAAGCGACCGCACATTTGGGAATGAATGCACCTAAGTAGTTAACCAGTTCTATTATGCCTTTGCTTGGTTGCATGCGTCATCCCGGCTTTTCCTCATTTCTATGTGCCACTTCCTTTTGTTTTTCCATTGTTTCTTGCCGCTCCCTCTTTTTTGCATTTTCTCTCTTATTTTCTATTTTTATTCGGTTACGGTCGAATCCTATATGGATTGCCTACGTATCATGACCCCGCATGAATCAGACCGAGCGTAGTTCATGAAGAATAAATGTAAAGTAGAAGCAAAATGTTTTTGGGATTTTCAATTTTATTGATAGCAAATACGTCTATTACAAAGACTCAAAACTGACAGATTAAAACAACTAACAGACTCTAATGCAGAAAAGAACTACAGACTCCACCATCCCTATTCTATTTTAAACGAAAATACAGACTCAATCAACTGACTGACTTTTAACGAAAAGGAAATACAGACTCAGACAACTGACAGACTCTAGTAGCAAAGGAAATACAGACTCAAATGACAAACTCTAGTAGAATAGGAAATACAGACTCAAAAGACAATCATGAATACATTAAAGCTCCTGGTGCCCGCGGGACATCGTTCGGTCTCGCCGCGGGCCTATATGCAAGTTCCCCTTGAAGTCTGTCCAGGTCACTCATTATCTGCTTCACAAATATCATCACTGATGCAAAGAAGGTGGTACGGGTCATGTTCCCGCACACTTGGCATTTCCTAGTAATGGATTGAGCAACGTTTAAGATTCTCTCTCTAATTCTGCCTTTTTCCTGAAGCAACCGCCATATCTGTTGGGCCCTAGCCTCCAAAGTTTGCTCGGCTACCTGTTCCTGGAGTTGTTGCAAGTCCATTTCTAATTGTGCCAATGCCGTGTAGCAGTGCTCTCTTTCAACTTTGAATTCTTTTGCCTGTTTGATCATTTTATTCTCTGTGGCGATGACATTTTTCTTTAATCCCGTGACCTCATTATCGTATTCTTCTTTCAACTGCTTAACCATGCGGGCCCGTTCTTCCGCGTTTTTAGCCAATTGTTTCCGAACCCTGGCTAATTCCCTTTCTGCCTTGTTGAGGTCAAAACTGTAGTCATTCACTTTTTGCCTTAGATTTTCTATAAGCTTTGCATCTTTGGCACTTGTGACGGGATTTTCGGCCACTAGCTTCATCTTTTGGATTTGGGCTCGTAAGGCTTCATTCTCTTTGGCCAATTTCTTTCTCTCACCCTCATCAGCTGCGGCTTGCACGCTGTTTTCAAACTGGAGGTCTTGGACCTGTTTTTCCAATGCTCCTATGCGGGCCCTGTATTCCCTTTCTTTTTCTAACCAACCCCACTGATCCTGTGATGATTCGACAAAGTCCTGGAGGTGTGGTCTTTTAGCTGGCCTCTCGTACTCATGTTCTCTCCTATACCAAGCAAGATATCCTGGCGACACTTCGCCTTTGGCCCGATCCTGTATGCACGTATTTGTTTGTAAGTATTGACATTCGTTCCAAATCTGGCGGACTTTTGCTTCAGGAAACTGTCCGTCAGGGCTAATCTCAATTATCTNCGCCTTATGTCTGCAGCAGTGGGCTTGAAGCCTAAACCAAAAGTATCCAGGTTTCTAGGAACGGGATACCGGCTGTACGATGCCTTGCAAAGAAGCACCCAAGCCTTTTCCACGTACAAAACCGTTCTTCAGCATTTCCGACGCAACCATGACGGATGCAGCAGCTACCTTTGGCACAGGAATACATTCCCCTTCCGGGATCTTTTCAACCGATACCGTATCAAAGACTTGATAAACCCATGGACTTTTGTCATCCTCAGCTTCTATGAAAGGCACAATGGCCCCACCCAGAGCACACGAACTATCTTCCCCATGCACCACATTCTCTTGCCTGTCCCACTCGAATTTGACCATCTGGTGCAAAGTAGATGGCACTGCTTTTGCTGCATGAATCCAGGGTCGGCCTAGCAAGAGATTGTAAGAAACAGCCACGTCGAGCACCTGGAACTCCATAGTAAATTCAACCGGACCTATCATCAGTTCCAACACTATATCCCCAACTGTGTCCTTTCCTCCTCCATCAAATCCTCACACGCAAATACTATTCTTGTGGATTCTCCCACTGTCCACCTTTAACTTTTCCAGGGTGGAGAGAGGGCAGATGTTTGCACTGGACCCGTTATCAATCAGCACTCGAGTGACCACAGAGTCTTCACATATCACCGTGAGGTAGAGTGCTCTATTATGCTCAGTGCCTTCCAAAGGCAGCTCATCATCAGAAAATGTAACCCTGTTGACCTCGAAAATCTTGTTTGCTATTTTCTCTAGATGGTTCACGGAAATCTTATCAGGAACATGGGCTTCATTCAAAATTTTCATCAATGCATGGCGGTGCTCATCTGAGTGGATCAATAATGATAACAATGAGATCTGTGCTGGGGTCTTTCTCAACTGTTCTACAATGGAGTAATCTTGTGCCTTCATCTTCTTCAAGAATTCTTCTGCCTCTTCTTCAGTTACGGCCCTTTTCACTGGTACTGGATTATGTTTGGCTGTTTTGGCTTTTCTCAACTCTTCAGGGGCAAAGCATCTCCCTGAACGAATCAACCCATGGGTTTCACAAACTTCTTCTTTAACTTCTTTCCCCTTATACATCACTGTTACTCGGCCGTAATTCCATGGGACGGCTTTTTCATCGATTACTGGCAATTGCGTCATTGGCTTGATAATAATCGGCTCTGTGCGAGCCCCTTTCACAGTCACAATGGGATTGACAGCTACCCCTGGAACCACCACTTTAGCTGGTTCTTGTGTTACTGCAACACTGCTCAAAGGCTCCTTCTTTATCACCGCAACTGGTTTGCTAACTATCTCTTCTACCTTGATCGATGCCCTCCCACTAATTGGTTTCTCATTTGATCTGTCCTCACTAGCCCTGATCATCATTACGGTTTGTGAAGGCTTCTTGTGCTCTCCCTTTTGTACTAACTCAATCATATGGGTCTCGTGATGGGTTGGCAATGGTTTCTGAGTGATGTTAGGCGTCTATGGGGCTTGCACTTCAATTCGGTGGGTGTCAATGAGCTCCTAGATGGCCGTTTTCAAATGCCAGCATTTTTCTGTGTCATGTCCCGGAGCACCTGAGCAATACTCGCAACTCACCGAGTGGTCCAGATTCCTTAGGGGAGGATTTGGCAATTTGGATTCAATCGGACTCAACATGCCCAACTATCTCAATCTGTGGTACAAGTCAGTGTAAGATTCACCCAATGGGGTAAAAGTCTTTTTCTTCTGCAGCCTATCATTTTTAAATGCAGGATTGGGTCGAAAACCGCTTCCAGTGGGGTTTCTGTTGGCGGGGGTGGGTAGGTGCTTTGAGCTGGGTAAGTATTTTGTGGGGTGGGTGCGTGCCATTGCGCATGGGTAGGAGGTTGGGGGTATGTTTGGGCATGGTGGACAGAGAAATGGGGGCCAGGAGGTGTGTAGTAGTGTTGCGGTGGGCCATATGGGGTGTGTGGGTACGTTTGGGGATAAGGCCGAGGTTGGTGATAATATGGTGATGGACCCCTGGACCAAGCTCTCGATTCCACTACTGCAACATCTTCTTTCTTTTTCTTTCCCAATACCCCTCCAGTGCCGCTCTGAATAGCCTGGGTAGTTTCTTTGATTGCCGAATAGCTCATAATCTTGTTGGACTTAAGCCTCTCTTCCACCATACTTCCCATTTTCACTACCTCGTTGAAATGTTTTCCCACTGTTGACACCAAGTGACCATAGTAGGTAGGCTCCAAAGCTTGTAGGAAATAATCAACCATCTCGCTCTCTTTCATTGGAGGATCGACTCTTGCCGCCTGCTCTCTCCATCGGAAACCGTACTCTCTGAAGCTTTCTCCGGGCTTCTTCTTAATTTTAGTCAGTGACAGACGGTCTGGGACAATTTCGAGATTATACTGAAAATGACATGCAAATGCTTGGGCCAAATCATCCCAAGTGTACCATCGAGCATGATCCTGTCGTGTGTACCATTCCAAGGCTGCTCCACTTAGACTTTAACTGATGTAAGCCATCAATAACTCGTCCCTTCCCCCAGCTCCTCTCATTTTGCTGCAGAACCCCCTTAAATGGGCCACCGGATCACCATGTCCATCATATAATTCAAACTTGGGGAACTGCTGGCAACTGAACATCGGGGAACAAGCAAAAATCCTTGTAGGCTACACTCACTTGACCTCCAAGACCCCGCATATTTCTGAATGACTGCTCTAGGCTCTTGACCTTCCGTATCATTTCCTCTTGCTCAGGGTTTTTGGGAGGTTTCTCTTCTTCATCTGAGAGATCAAGACGGGGAGTGTAAGAGTATGGTTCTGGTGGTTTGAACGTGGCTTCGGGCGGGTAATACTGGTTATCATGGGTTTGGAACAAAGGTTCTCTAGAGGACCTGTGTAATGCGACAGGTGGAGGAGCCACAAACACAGGAGTAGCTGGTGGTGGAGGGCATGGGATTTGTTTGAGTGGTGGAGGTGGAGGTGTTTGAGAGGTGGTTCCGTAATACTGCTGGTAAGTAGGGAAAGCCGGAGACGAGTTCACTGTGGGAGGATCTTGAGGCTGAGCTAGTGGTGAGATGTAGGCGGGGTTAACAGGATAGGCTGGTGGTGGATGTCCCTTTGACCAGGCCTGGTACATCTCAGCCATTTGTTGCTTCAGTTTATACATCTCCTCCTTCATTGCATTAACGTCCACTACTTCCTCCTCCCTAGACGGGTCGACAATGCTTGCTTCTAATTCCTGGTTGACCATGTTTGACCTATCCTTAGAGCGGGTGTTGTAGGGATGGGTTGCCAAAATGCCAGTCAACTTAACCACTTGCCTGGACTCATCAACAACAACTTTGTTAGCGGTTAGGGCATTTATAGATAAGCAACCGCATATTTGGGAATGAATGCACCTAAGCAGTTAACCATTTCTAGTATGCCTTTGCTTGGTTGCATGCGTCATCCCGGCTTTTCCTTATTTCTATGTGCCACTTCTTTTTTGTTTTTCCATTGTTTCTTGCCGCTCCCTCCTTATGCATTTTCTCTCTTTTTTCTATTTTTATTTGGTTACGGTCGAATCCTATGTAGATTGCCTACGTATCATGACCCCGCATGAATCAGACCGAGCATAGTTCGTGAAGAATAAATCTAAAGTAGAAGCAAACTGTTTTCGGGATTTTCAATTTTATTGATAGCAAATACGTTTATTACAAAGACTCAAAACTGACAAATTAAAATAACTAACAGACTCTAATGCAGAAAAGAACTACATACTCCACCATCCCTATTCTATTTTAAACGTAAATGCAGACTCAATCCACTGACTGACTTTTAACGAAAAGGAAATACAGACTCAGACAACTGACAGACTCTAGTAGAAAAGGAAATACAGACTCAAATGACAAACGCTAGTAGAAAAAGAAATACAGACTCAAAGGACAATCATGAATACATTAAAGCTCCTGGTGCCCGCGGGACATCGTTCTGTCTCGCCGCGGGACTATATGCAAGTTCCCCTTGAAGTCTGTCCAGGTCACTCATTATCTGCTTTACAAATATCATCATCGATGCAAAGAAGGTGGTACGAGTCATGTTCTCGCACATTTGGCATTTCTTAGTAATGGAGTGAGCAACGGTTAAGATTCTCTCTCTGATTCTGCCTTTTTCTTGAAGCAACCTCCCTATCTGTTGGGCCCTAGCCTCCAAAGTTTGCTCAGCTACCTGGTTTTGTTCCTGGAGTTGTTGCAAGTCCATTTCTAATTATGCCAATGCCGTGTAGCAGTGCTCTCTTTCAACTTTGAATTCTTTTGCCTGTTTGATCATTCTGTTCTCTGTGGCAATGACCTTTTTCTTTAATCCCGTGACCTCATCATCGTATTCTTCTTTCAACTGCTTAACCATGCGGGCTCGTTCTTCCGCATTTTTAGCCAATTTTTTCCGAACCCCGGCTAATTCCCTTTCCGCTTTGTTGAGGTCAAAGCTGTAGTCATTCACTCTTTGCCTTAGATTTTCTATAAGCTTTGCATCTTTGGCACTCCTTACGGGATTTTTGGCTGCTAGCTTCATCTTTTGGATTTGGGCTTGTAAGGCTTCATTCTCTTTGGACAATTTCTTTCTCTCACCCTCATCAGCCGCGGCTTGCACGCTTTTTTCAAACTGGAGGTCTTGGACCTATTTTTCCAATGCTCCTATGCGGGCCCTGTATTCCCTTTCTTTTCCTAACCAACCCCACTGACCCTCTGATGATTCGACAAAGTCCTGGAGGTGTGGTCTTTCAGCTGGCCTCTCGCACTCATGTTCTCTCCTATTCCAAGCAAGATATCCTGGCGACACTTCGCCTTTGGCCCGATCTTGTACGCAAGTATTTGCTTTTAAGTATTGAGATACGTTCCAGATCTGGCGGACTCTTGTTTCAGGAAACTGTCCGTCAGGGCTAATCTCAATTACCTGAGCACTAAGATCCTCATCCTGTGGCACTATTTGGCATCTCTCCAGTTGTCTCAAAACCCGATATGGAGCGTAAGGTTGGATGCTCCTAAGTCCCATCAAGAGAAAATGCGACCTAGCCGTTGACATGTACATGATTTCATCGACGGGTAACTATCCAAGTGTCCACTGTATCTGACTGGCAGTGAGAATCCGAAAGTATGATGTCCAGACGGTTACTCCTTCAGGTAAACTGACCCCGTCAATTCTTGTGTAGAACTCCCCTATGCAGGTTTTCTCAGATGAACCATAACTCAGGAATTGAGGACGATGGCACAGGTGTTCAGTCATCCACATTTGCAACAAGAGATTGCACCCTTCAAAGAAGTTTCCTCCGGCTTTGCAGGCTGTGAGAGCTCGGAAGATTTCAGCTATTATCATGGGTGCAAGAGTGCTTTTGGCTTGAGTCATTAAAGTATTGACGACCCCGGTTATTTTTATGTCAATGTTTCCATCTTTCCTCGGAAATACCAAAAGTCCCAGAAAAACCACCATAAAAGCAAAGCGCCTATGTTCTTCCCATTTTTGGCGGTTTCCTTTACTACATATCTTGTTTTCTGGGTCGTTGAACCCTCCTATGTGGCCATATCTGTGGTATATGAAGTGTGGAGTACAAAAACCCTTCGCCAAGTCCGGATTGTGGACCGTTCTGATTATCTTCAGTGAGTCTAAGAACCTGTGCACAGCTACAGTTCTTGGGGCAACCAAGTATTTTTGTCTTAAAGGCACCTCATTATTTCCAATGTACCCGGCTATCTCCTCCAAGGTCGGGGTTAGTTCAAAGTCCGAGAAATGGAAGACGTTATGTGNTTTTTATTATTGTATTATTAGTGTAGTGTTATTTTTTATTTCTCTAGGAGCATGGGAAGCAAGGCTATTGGAAGGAAGCAAAAGCAAGTGATGTTTAGAACAAAGTGTGGAATGCCTGCACAAAGAACCAAGTCTGGGAGAAGTCTGAGTACCCCATGAGCAGCTAAATTATAGAAGACTTAGCGGGAAGGATTCCGATAATTGGAGAAATTATTACTCTAGACCTTATTAATCTTGTCTCCAACCTTTAGTATCTTTAGATGTTAATTACTACTTTAATTTATTAGTTAATTAGTTAGACATAAGAATCATTATATTTATAACTTAGGAAGTGTTCGAGCTTATCTTCTTAGTGGTAGTGAACAGTTATAGCTAAGCCTTAGTTCTCTGTGGGATTCGACTCCGGACTCTTAGACCGGATATTATATTTGAACCGAGCATGAGAATCAAACCTGCGTAGTTCGGGCAAATAAAACTAACTAAACTCTTTTGTTTTTTTTGTTGGCAAATACACTATTTCTGAAAGCAAGACTCTTTTTTATATTTTCTTTTTCAGTGGCAAATAAAACAAACTAAAAAAACTCTTCTTATTTTTCTTTCATTTTTCGCAAAAATCCGGCAGAATTTCAGCACTACTTGGACATTGGTTTTTCTAATATAGGTAATTAACTCTCTACACTGCTATTTCTCTTTTTCCTTTTTGTGTTTTTCAATTTTTCAAAGCCGGTCAGCATGCAAGTCCCAAAACAGATAAATGCACAAGTAGGATGCATCAAGATGGTCCATTATTCCGGGTACACCTGTCCTAGACGGACCCAACCCCTGTGTTGAGTCCCCTAAGTCATATGGACGTGATGCAAATAAGCGTTCCCACTAGGGATCCAACATGAGGTCAAGTTATTCTAGGTTCAAAACCTGGGTATATGTTCTAGACTATGTACCCGAGCGGACAACTCGAGTCGAGGAGGGGGCTACGTACCGGGGACCCGCAAGATCGTCCGGCTTAGTAACTTGTCCGAGACTCTTTCTTCTTTCAGGGTATGACACTAACAGAATAGGGAGTCTCAACCAGTAAGCACATCCCCGGAGGTGAGAAGAGAAGGGTTTCGGCACAGTTTATATACAGTTCAGATAATATCAAAGACGTAAAGCATTTAGCACATTTAGCAGGAAACATGTAGGAAAATCAGATAAAGCCAAACATAACAATTATTCTAAGCTCGAATTCTTAAACCCTGAACCGAAGTTCTGGGTTTGGTTCTCCCCAGCAGAGTTGCCAGAGCTGTCACACCTCCTTTTTTCACTACTACACCCCGTAAAGGGTATAATAAAGGGAGTTTTTCCAATTAAAGGACAATCGAAACGGGATTTGTTTTATTTAAGATTCAGAGTCGTCACTTTGGAGATTTATGGTGTCCCAAGTCACCGGTTTGAATCCCGAATAGAGGAAAGGGTTTGACTCTGTTTAACAGTCGCGAACCAGAAATCCGGGTAAGGAATTCTGTTAACCCGGGAGTAGGGGTTAGGCACTCCCGAGTTCCGTGGTTCTAGCACGGTCGCTCAACTGCTATATTTGGCTAAAGTCTGATTTTAATACATGTTCTAATCTATGTGCTTTTTTAACTTTGAACCACTTTTATTATTATTTTTTAAAGAGAATTGCAACGTCGTGAAAATACGTCGTGATTTTGTACCTAAAATCATATATGATATGTGGTATTAGTGGAAAATTTGGAAACTTACATATCACATTTTTCAAACAAACTGATTTTCAAAAACCCTCATTCGAGGACGAAAAATTTTAAGTGGGGGAGGATGTAAGGCCCCGTGATATTTGTACTCAAGGCATAACACTTCGTCGAGTCAAAATTTCCGTATATGTGTTGAGAATATGTAATATTTTACTGATTTTGCACTTAAAAACCAAGAGTCAAAATTTTCCAGAAAATTGCCATTATGCGGTCCAGAATGCGGTCGCAGATCAGTTATGTGGACCGCATTTCTGCCGCAGAGTGAAACAGAAGAATTGTAAAAATTGATGTTGAAGATGCGGTCCATTATGCGATCGCATAACCAATATGCGGATCGCATAATCGTCGCATAAATTCCTCAAGGATTTGTCAGTTCTGCGGTGCAAAATGCGACCGCATAACAGGTCCGCATTCCTGTCGCAGACCCAAACAGACCCTTCAGAGTTTTGGGGGCACTTCTGCGGTCCAATTAGCGGACCGTATTTCGATTCTGCGATCGCAGAATGCGACCGCAGATCTTGCTCGGGCTTTTATTTTTCTAAATTTTAAAACCCGACCCCTTTGTAATAAAACACCCCAACCCCTCATTTTTAACATTCTTCTGAACAAAAATAAGAGAGAGGAAGAGAGGGTTCTTCAGAGAGAAAGCGATTTCCATCAATTTGGTTCTTCAAAACTATCCGGGCCGGGAAAATTCAAAGTAATTGTCCTCATCCCCATCCTTACAGGTAAAATTCCTAACCTTTTTCCTTGATTTTCAGGTTTAAACTAAGGGGGGGGGGGGATTCTCATGCATTAATTCTTGAAAGTTATGGTTGAAATTGTGCATGCATGTCTATTAAAACCTAAAATCTAGTAGGAGTAATTGGGTGGGAGCAAACACTTGTGCAAAGAAGGGGTTAATAACCTAAATATGTTCGGGTAGTTATTTTGAACCTTGAATTCTAAGTTATGTGTATTAATTTGTGCACTATATTGACGTTGCTAGATTATTTGGTGAGTTGGAAGTAGAAATTAAAAAGGAATTCAGCTCCAGGTATGTATGGCTAACCTTGACCTTGTAAAATCGCCTTGTTGGTGTTCCAATGTTTGGTATGTGGCATCTACATGGGTAAATTGTGAAATTCGTGTGATTGGCATGATTGCGAATATGATATGTGGTATTAGCTGAGAAACAAATGACGGAAGGAAATTGTAAGTGATGCAACTGGAATAATTGTAATAGTAACATCTATGGCTTATCGTGGACAAGTATTGTTGTAACGTAAAACACTTGTGGATTATTGAATATGACGGAAATAGTATTAACGGTTATGGAGATACTCGTAAATTATTGTTGCTACTTCTTAAGAAGTGTTGTTGTGATCTTTGTGAATTGTTCATTGTTGTTGTTGTGATTGTTGTGAAATGAAACTGTACGGTGGGATCCGGTTGCACGCCGCAACACGAAGTAATAAGGTGTGGGTTATGGTGATAAGGGTGGCCGAGGTAATAAGGGTGGCCGAGGTAATAAGGGTGGAAAGTGATCGAAATCACTGTTGAAATGAAAATATGAGCAAAAATGCGAAATTTATTGATGTGGAAATGTTGAAGGGGAAACAGGAGAGTTTGTAAAACTTTTTTGGCTTGGTTGTTCCTTCTTATGGATTTGATTGTTGTTTCTATTACTGTTACTTACTTGTCTATGGCTTGATGTTTACTTGGCGCAAAGTTTGTTCATATATACCAGTACAATTCCAGTGTACTGACGCCCCTTTTGCCGGGGGCGCTACATTCGTGTTATGATTGTAGGTGGATCCATAGCAGGTAATCCAGTCCACCGACCGTAGCTCCTCATCATTTTCCATCTGCTGAATTGGTGAGCCCCTTTCCTTTCGGGGCCCTGTGTGGCTCATGCCACCTCCGTTTTGGGATCTTGTCTTGATATTTGTATAAGGTATAGCCGGAGCCTTGTTACCGGCAAGTACTGTATCATCCTTTTTCAATGTTAGAGGCTCCGTAGACAGAAACTGTGGGTCATGAACTAAAGTGATATGTATCTTGTATGTTGGGCTATGTAAAATGTAAACCACGCTAAGAAATCACGTACCGTGTTTATGCTTTGTAATAAAAAGGTGTTTTTAACTGTAAATGGTTATTTCTTTTGGCCAATAAGTAATGAAAGAATGCGGGGTAACATGTGGGGTAGGAAAGGCACCCAGGTCCGCTTGACTGGGGCTACCCGGTCGAGCGCCGGTCATGTCCCTCGAATTTGGGGTGTGACACTTATCATTTACGAAGTCTGGCTCGCAAATGCAAGCATCGCATTTGCGAAGAAGTTTTGCATTTGCGATCAGAAGGGATGGGAGGGGACCTTCGCAATTGCGAAGCTAAGGATTGTAATTGCGATAAGAACAGGTCGCATTTGCGAACAATTGATCGCATTTTTGATAGTAGCAGGTCCTTGACATTTTTTGCATTTGCGAACCCCTAATCACAAATGTGATATCTGTAGCTGTTCAAGAATGATTTTGGACGGGATTTTCATTCATTCTCCCATTTTTCAAAACCTAAACCTCAAGAGGCGATTTTCCAGGGGCTAGTTCTTCCCCAAATCATAGGTAAATGATTCTTATCTCATTTCTTTCAATCTATTTCATCTTTTTACATGATTTCATCCTAGAATCTAGGGTTTTTCATGATGGAATTGGGTGTTTTTGGGTAGAACTTAGGAATTTCAAAATTTAGGGATTTGGACCTCAAATTGAGGTCGGATTCCAAAACCAATTGTATATCCGGGCTCGGGGATGAATGGGTAATCGGGTTTTGGTCAGAACTTCGAGTTTTGACCAAGCGGGCTCGGGGTTGGTTTTTGACTTTTTGGGGAAAATGTTGGGAAACTCATAATTATGTATTGCAATTGATTTCTTTAGCGATAATTGATGTTATTAAGTTAATTATGACTAGATACGAGTCGATTGGAGGTGGAATCTAGAGGAAAAATGGTAATTGAGCTTTGAGTTGGCCGTTGGATTGAGGTAAGTGTTGTGTCTAACTTTGACCAGGGGGATTAAGGATACCCGACTTAATTGATACATGAAGATCTATGTGTGTGGCATATAGGTGAGGTGGCGAGTACCTATGCGCCGCCAAATTATCTTTTAGCTTGTCCCTTTATCCATTCCTAATATATTGTTTTCCTGCCTTAACTGCTACATGTTTGTTGATGCTTCCATGTCTAATTGCTTCTTGATAGATGTTTTATTTATTGAAGGTGTTAATTGTTCCGTAGTTTCATTGTATTACATTATTGGTTTAAGTTGGTTTATTGGTGTTTCATGATACATGTTGGTTGGTCTCGTTGTGTAGTAATAATCGATGAGATTTCATAATTGTACAGATTTTCGTTTGGTTTGGTTAGAGGCATAAGTATTGTTGAGGGTTTGAGTTAAACTGTGAAACACTTGTTCTTATTGTGTGGTTGGTACTAATATGGTGGGATCAGGTTGCACGCCGCAACAGGAGGAATAAGGGTCAAATGTGATTGTCTGGTGGGATGGGGTTGCGCGCCACAACAGGGGGAATAAGGGTGATATGCTGAGGAGTAATAAGGGTGGACTGGTGGGATCGGGTTGCACGCCACAACAAGGAATAATAAGGGTGAATGTTCATATTGTTACTGATTATATGGTGGGATCGGAATGCGCGCCGCATTATTTATTGTTTACGTATCCTTCTTCTGCTGTGACTTATTCTTGTAGTATTGTAACTCTCTTAAGGGTTGATTATGGCTGAGTACTGGCAAGATGTTTGGGTTCCGTAGTTACTTTGTTGCAAATTACTGTTCCAATTCGTCCCATATTTCCTTTTGCTTTATTATATACTATTGCAGGTTATATTGTATATGTCGCGCCGTAGCCTCGTCACTACCTCGTCGAGGTTAGTATCGGCACTTACCAGTACATGGGGTCGGTTGTACTGATACTGCACTCTGCACTTTCTGTGCAGATTTTGGAGCTAGTTGTGGTGATCGGGAGGTCGGTTGCAGGCATTCATCCAGGAGACCCATGGTAGTCTTGCAGGCGTCCGCAGGCCCTGGCGTCTCCTCCTATGTTTTTCTCATTTCCGTTTTATCTTCTTTCGAGACATATGTATTTTTCTTTCAAACCCATACTTGTAATTATTTGTAGAATGTTCGTGGGTTGTGACTCCAGTTTCTGGGTGGTAACAGTTTTCGGCATTTCTTAATAGCATATGGATAACTAGCAAATTATGTGCTTCCACATTTATTTCAATTTGATTTTGTTTTATTTATTGTAAACTATAAAATTTAAAGGAATGAGGTAAATAGGACTCTAACGTCGGCTTCCTAGCGAGTGCGATGTTAAGCGCCATCACGGTCCCGATGGTGGGAAATTCGGGTCGTGATAAGTTGGTATCAGAGCCCAGCCGTGTTCTAGCTTGTACAGTCGCTCGGTCTTCATTATCTGAGCGTATCAGAGATCGGCAATATGATGACTCTCATTTTCTTGTCCTTAGGGACACAGTGCAGCACGAAGACGACAAGCATGTTACGGTCGACATAACTCTTTTGACTGGACTGAGCTGTACGAAGTCTATCTTGAATGATCTTAACCTTATCCAAGGCATGCTGCACTAAGTCTGTACCCAATAACCGAGCCTCGCCCGGCTCAAACCACCCAACCGGTGATCGAAACCGTCTACCATATAATGCCTCATAGGGAGCCATCTGGATGCCCGACTGATAACTGTTGTTGTAGGCGAACTCCGCTAACGGCAAGAACTGATCCCAAGAACCTCCAAAGTAAATAACGCAGGCGCGGAGCATATCCTCCAAGATCTGAATAGTACGCTCAGACTGTCTATAGTCCTCTCTCTGAGTGATAAGAAGATACTTCTCCAAAAATAGCTGAGAGAACTGGTCCCAAGTGAGAGCTGGTGACCCAGCTAGTTTGGACGAACAATAATCTCTCCACCATTTCTTGGCGGAACCTGACAGATGAAAGGTAGCAAAGTCGACCCCATTGATCTCCACTATCCTCATGTTCCATAATACCTCGTGACAACTGTCCAAATAGTCCTGGGGATCCTCTAAAGATGTACCGCCATAGGTAGTGGTGAAGGTCAGGCCATTAGAGGTGGAGGCCAGGCCGCTAGAGTTGGAGGCCAGCCAGCAGGAGGTCGTCCCAAGGATATGGTTCAGAATGGTGGGGCCTAGCGCCGATATTATGCTTTCCCAGCCAGGCTTGAGGCTGAGTCATCCGATGCTGTTATCACAGGTACTGTTTCAATTTGCAGTAGAGATGCTTCAGTTCTATTTGATCTAGGGTCTACATACTCTTATGTGTCATCTTATTTTGTTCCATATTTGGTTGTGCCTCGCGATTCTTTGAGTGCTCCCGTGTATGTGTCCATAGCGGTGGGGGATACTATTGTTGTAGATCGTGTATATCGTTTGTGTGTGGTTGTTATTGGGGTTCTTGAGACTAGCGTAGATCTCGTACTTCTCGATATGGTTGATTTTGATGTCATTTTGGGGATGGATTGGCTGTCACCTTATCATGCTATATTGGACTGTCATGCCAAGACCGTGACCTTAGCCTTGCCAGGGTTGCCTCGATTGGAGTGGAGAGGGACTCCTGGTCATTTTACCAGTAGGGTTATTTCTTATATGAAGGCTCGGCGTATGGTCAAGAAGAGGTATTTGGCATATTTGGCTTACGTTCGTGATTCTAGTGCGGAGGTTCTTTCTATAGATTCTGTGCCAATTGTTCGGGAGTTCCCAGAGGTATCTCTTGCAGGGGATGCCCCCGACAGGGATATTGACTTTTGCATTTATTTGGCTCCGGGCACTCAGCCAATTTATGTTCCGTCGTACCGCATGGCCCCGCCAGAGTTGAAAGATTGAAGGAGCAGTTGCAAGATTTGCTTGATAAGGGCTTTATTAGACCTAGTGTGTCACCCTGGGGTGCGCTGGTGTTGTTTGTAAAGAAGAAGTATGGGTCGATGAGGATGTGCATAGACTATTGACAGTTGAACAAAGTCACCATCAAGAACAAGTATCCATTGCCGAGGATTGGTGACTTATTTGATCAGCTTCAGGGTGCCAAGGTGTTTTCAAAGATTGATTTGAGGTCTAGCTACCATCAGTTGAGGATTAGGGCATCCGATGTACCTAAGACAGCTTTTCGGACTCGATATGGGCATTATGAGTTTCTAGTGATGTCATTTGAGTTGACAAATGCCCCAGCAACATTAATGGATTTGATGAACCGGGTGTTCAAGCCCTGTTTGGATTCCTTCATGATTGTTTTAATTGATGATATCTTGATCTACTCCTGCAACCGAGAGGAGCATGAGCAGCATCTTTGGATCATTATTTAGCCTCTGAGAGACAGCCAATTATATGTTAAGTTTTCAAAATGTGAGTTTTGGTTGAGTTCAGTTGCTTTCTTGGGTCACGTCGTATCAGTAGAGGGTATTCAAGTGGATCCTAAGAAGATTGAGGCGGTCAAGGACTGGCCTAGACCCACATTAGCTACAGAGATCCGGAGTTTCTTGGGTTTGGCGGGTTATTACCATCAATTTTGGAGGGGTTTTCATCTATAGCATCCCCGATGACCAGGTTGACCTAGAAGGGTGCCCCTTTCAGATGGTCGGACGAGTGCGAGGTGAGCTTTCAGAAGCTCAAGACAGCTTTGACTACGGTGCCGGTGTTGGTGTTGCCCACCGGTTCAGGGCCCTATACAGTATATTGTGACGCATCTCGTATTGGACTTGGTGCAACATTGATGCAGGGTGGCAAGGTTATTGCATATGCTTCGCGGCAGTTGAAGATTCACAAGAAGAATTATCCAGTTCATGACTTGGAGCTAGAAGCCATTGTTCACGTGCTGAAGATTTGGAGGCACTATCTATATGGCGTGTCATGTGAGGTGTTCACAGATCATAAGAGTTTGTAGTATTTGTTCAAGCAGAAAGAGCTCAATTTGAGGCAGAAAAGGTGGTTTGAGCTATTAAAAGACTATGATATCACCATCTTGTATCATCCCGGGAAGGCCAATGTGGTGGCCGATGCTTTGAGTAGGAAGTCAGCTAGTGTGGGCAGCCTTGCGTATATCCCAGTTTGTGAGAGACCGCTTGCTTTAGATGTTCAGGCTTTGGCCAATCAATTCATGAGGTTGGATGTTTCAGAGCCCAACTGTGTTCTAGCTTGTACAGTCGCTCGGTCTTCATTATTTGAGCATATCAGAAATTGGCAGTATGATGACCCTCATTTACTTGTCCTTAGGGACACAGTGCGGCACGGAGATGCCAAGCAAGTTACGGTCGGAGATGATGGAGTTTTGAGCATGCAGGGTCGTGTTTGTGTGCCTAATGTGGATGGGCTTCGTGAGTTGGTTCTGGAGGAGGCTCACAGTTCCCGGTATTCTATTCATCCGGGCGCCGCTAAGATGTATCAGGACTTGCGGCAGGATTATTGGTGGAGGATGATGAAGAAGGATATCATTGCGTATGTAGCTCAGTGTTTGAATTGTCAGCAAGTAAAGTACGAGCATCAGAGACCTGGTGTTTGTTTCAGAAGATAGATATTCCTGAGTGGAACTGGGAGCGTATCACTATGGACTTCATTGTTGGACTCCCATGGACTTAGAGGAAGTTCGACGCAGTTTGGGTTATTGTGGATAGACTGACCAAGTCAGCACATTTCATTCCTGTGGCAGTTTCTTATTCTTCGGAGCGGTTGGCAGAGATCTATATCCGTGAGATCATTCGTCTTCATGGTGTGCCCGTGTCTATTATTTCTGATAGAGGTACGCAGTTTACCTCGCATTTCTGGAGGGCAGTACAGCGTGAGTTAGCTACGCGGGTCGAGTTGAGCACAACATTTCATTCTCAGACTGACGGACAGTCCGAGCATACTATTCAGATCTTAGAGGATATGATCCACGCCTGTGTTATTGACTTTGGAGGTTCTTGGGATCAGTTCTTGCCGTTAGCGGAGTTTGCCTACAATAATAGTTATCAGTCGAGCATCCAGATGGCTCCCTATAAGGCAATATATGGTAGACGGTGTCGATCACCGGTTGGGTGGTTTGAGCCGGGGGAGGCTCGGTTAATAGGTACAGACTTAGTGCAGGATGCCTTGGATAAGGTTAAGATCATTCAAGATAGACTTCGTATAGCTCAGTCCAGGCAAAAGAGTTATGCCGAGCGCAAGATTCGTGATGTGGCATTCATGATCGGAGAGAGAGTGTTGCTTCGGGTGTCATCCATGAAGGGTGTGATGCGGTTTTGGAAGAAGGGCAAGTTAAGCCCTAGGTTCATAGGGCCTTTTGAGATCCTTAATCGAGTGGGAGAGGTGGCCTAAAGACTTGCGTTGCCCCCAGGTTTATCAGTGGTACATCCAGTGTTTCATGTATCCATGCTTCGGAAGTATCACGACTATCCATCCCACGTGTTAGATTTCAGCACTGTCCAGTTGGACAATGATTTGACCTATGAGGAGGAGCCGATAGCTATTCTAGACCAACAGGTTCGTCAGTTGAGATCAAAGAGTTATCCTTCAGTTCGTGTGCAGTGGAGAGGTCATCCTGTTAAGGCAGCTACCTGTGAGTCCGAGTCCGAAATGCGGAGCAGATATCCCCATCATTTCACTAGCTCAGGTACCTTTCTATGTCCGTTCAAGGACAAATGGTTGTTTTAGAGGTGGAGAATGTGATGACCCAAAGGGTCATCTTATGTTTAAAACTCGATTTCGTATTCCGAGGTCTTCAAAACCTTATTTTATTCCTCCTCAATTTGCGTGCGCAGTCCGGGCTTGTATTCGAAAAGCTTTTATGTCAAAAATTGAAGAAATAATAATTTTTGGCCTAAAAAGTTGATTTTTGTTGACTTCGATCAACGTTTTGGGTTAACGGACCCGGACCCGTGTTCTGACGATCCCGGTGGGTCCGTAGTAAAATATGGGACTTGGGCCTATGCCCGGAATCGAATTTCGAGGTCCCTAGCCCGAGAAATGAATTTCTGATGAAAATTGTAAGACTGAAATTTTAATGGTTTTGAGAAATTGATTAATGTTTGATCTCGTTGGTATCAAGCCCGTATTTTCGTTGCAGAGCCCGGTATATGTTTAATTTAATATTTAAGTCATGTATGTGAAATGTGGTGAGAAACGGAAGTGATTTGACGTGATTCGGACCTTGGGTTGAGAAAATAGAACTTTTGAGCTTTCTTGGAAATTTCATGCAATTTGGTGCTAAATTCGTAGTTCTAGGTGTTAATTTGGCGATTTAATCGCGCAAGCAAGTTCGTATGATGTTGCAAGACTTGTGTGCATGTTTGGTTTGGATCCTTGAGGGCTCGGCTGAGTTTTGGATAGGTTACGGAGTGATTTGGACTTAAGAAAAATTGTTAGTATGCTTCAGGTCCGTAGACTTTGCATTTGCGAAGTCTGACTCACAAATGCGAGCATTGCATCTGCGAAGAAGTTTCGCATTTGCAATCAGAAGGGCTGGGAGGGGACCTTCGCAATTGCAAAGCTCAGGATCGCAATTGCGTGAGCTTCGCAATTGCGATAGGAACAGGTCGCATTTGCGAACGATTGTTTGCATTTGCGGTAGTAGCAGGTCCTGGACATTCTTCGCATTTGCGAAGGGATGTTCGCATTTGCGAACCCCTGATCGCAAATGCTATATCTACAACTGTTCAAAAATGATTTTGGACGGGATTTCTCATTCATTCTCCCATTTTCCAAAAGCTTAACCTCAAGAGGCGATCTATTTCATCTTTTTACAAGATTTCATCCTAGAATCTAGGGGTTTCATGGTTGAATTGGGTATTTTTTGGTAAAACATAGGAATTTCGAAATTTAGGGATTTGGACCTCAAATTGAGGTTGGATTCCAAAACCAATTGAATATTCGGGCTCGGCGGTGAATGGGTAATCGGGTTTCGATCCGAACTTTGAGTTTTGACCAAGCAGGCCTGGGGTCGGTTTTTGACTATTTGGGGAAAATATTAGGAAACTCATAATTATGCATTGTAATTGATTTCTTTAGCGATAATTGATTTTATTAAGTTAATTATGACTAGATACGAGTGAACTGGAGGTGGAATCTAGAGGAAAAGCGGTAATTGAGCTATGAGTTGGTCGTTGGATTGAAGCAAGTGTTGTGTCTAACTTTGACTTGGGGGATTAGGGATCCCTGAATTAATTACTACGTGAAGATCCATGTGTGTGGCGTATAGGTGAGGTGACGAGTACTTATGCGCCGCCAAATTATCTGTTTAGTCTGTCCCTTTCCCCGTTCCTAATATATTGTTTTCCTGCCTTAACTGCTACATGTTTGTTGATGCTTCCATGTCTAATTGCTTCTTGATAGATGTTGTTTTCTTTATTGAAGGTGTTAATTGTTCTGTAGTTTCATTGTATTACATTATTGGTTTAAGTTGGTTTATTGGTGTTTCATGATATATGTTGGTTGGTCTCGTTGTGTAGTAATAATCGATGAGATTTCATAATTGTACAGATTTCTGTTTGATTTTGTTTGAGGCATAAGTATTTTTGAGGGTTTGAGTTAAACTATGAAACACTTGTTCTTATTGTGTGTTGGTACTAATATGGTGGGATCGGGTTGCACGCCGCAACAGGAGGAATAAGGGTCAAATGTGATTGTCTGGTGGGATCGGGTTGCGCGCCGCAACACGGGCAATAAAGGTGATATGCTGAGGAGTAATAAGGGTGGACTGGTGGGATCGGGTTGCACGCCGCAACAAGGAGTAATAAGGGTGAATGTTCATATTGTTACTGATTATATGGTGGGATCAGGATGCACGCCGCATCATTTGTTGTTGACGTATCCTTCTTCTGCTGTGATTTATTCTTGTAGTATTGTAACTCTCTTAAGGGTTGGTTATAGCTGAGTACTGGCAAGATGTTTGGGTTCCATAGTTACTTTGTTGCAAATTACTGTTCCAATTCGTCCCGTATTTCCTTTTGCTTTATTATATACTATTGCAGGTTATATTGTATATGACGCGTCGTAGCCTCGTCACTACCTCGTCGAGGTTAGGCTCGGCACTTACCAGTACATGGGGTTGGTTGTAATGATACTGCACTCTGCACTTTCTATGCAGATTTTGGAGCTGGTTGTGGCTGATCGACAGGTCGGTTGCAGGCATTCATCCAGGAGACCCAAGGTAGTCCTGCAGGCATCCGCAGGCCCTGGTGTCCCCTCCTATGTTTTCCTCATTTCTGTTTTATCTTCTTTCGAGAAAGATGTATTTTTCTTTCAAACCCATACTTGTAGTTATTCATAGAATATTCGTGGGTTGTGACACCAGTTTCTGGGTGGTAACAGTTTTCAGTATTTGTTAATAGCATATGGATAACTAGAAATTATGTGCTTCCGCATTCATTTCAATTTGATTTAGTTTTATTTATTGTAAACTATAAAATGTACAGGAAAAAGGTAAATAGGACTCTAACGCTGTCTTGCCTAGCGAGTGCGATGTTGGCTCCATCACGGTCCCGATGGTGGGAAATTCGGATCGTGACAAGATGTTAGTTACATGTTGGCGTGGCGGGCTAAAGAAAAGGTTATGAATTTTTTGAAAGGTGAACCAGTTGATTCATACAATAAATTACCAGGGTACTTATATACACTGGATATGACATATCCTGGTTCGCATATTAGAATGGTAAAATCACCAAAAAATGAGTTCATGTATTTGTATATATCGTTGTATGCTCTTATAAAGGGGTTCAATCACTATAGACCCATCGTGGTTGTGGATGGAAGCCACCTAAAATCGGCATACACAAGGACATTCTCGGCTAGCACGTTGGATGGTGTAGGTGAGTCTGTTAAAAAAAAATATGGATTATAGTAAAAATTGTTAATTTTACTGCCTAATACATATTGAATGATATTTTTATATATGTATGCAATTGTATTTTACATGTCATATATTGCCACTAGCATATGGTGTTGTTGATTCAGAGAACGATGCTGCTTGGTCGTGGTTCTTTGAGCAATTCAAGGAAGCATATGGTGAGAGGGAAAACATGTGCATCGTTTCAGATAGGAATGAGAGCATCATCAAATCTGTATCGAGAGTGTATCCTACGGTAACCCATCTTGCTTGTATATGGCATCTATGGAACAACGTATATAAGAAATTCAAAAAGAGTCATTCAAAGTTGAATGAGATATACTTCTTGATGGAAAAAGCATACACTCAGGGTGAATTTGATATTCTAATGAAAAAGGTGGAGAAAGTAGATATTCGGGTGAAAGAATACTTGGAATTAGCTGGGTTCGAAAAGTGGGATAGGTTGTATGCACTTGTTAACCGGGGATGGACCATAACGTCAAATATTGCTGAATCAATCAATGCCGCACTTGTATCAGCAAGAGAATTGCCAATATATGACTTCCTAGAAGAAGTTACGAAGATGTTTGGCATTGGAATTGCAACAATTGGAAAGAAGCTTCACACACTTACACAACGCTTGGGAAAAAATACTAGGAGATGCTTACTTTCAATGAGGCAATGTCTACACGTATGACTGTAAGTTTTTTTTTGTTGCTTTAAGTCCTTGCATCATGTATTTAGAACTGGTATAACGTGTATTTATTTCTAATAAATTTTTACTATTAATATACTGCATGATCATTGTATTATAGCACTTGTGCATGATTCTGTTGTATTAAAAAGGTTTAAAAACTGGTTATTATATGTATACAATACTTGTTTATACATTTGCATTTTCATTGTTTGTATTCAATAGTTTTGTTTCAAATTATATGAATTTTCTAGCAGATAGACTGTATTTTAATGTATATCACTCACTGTATTCCACAGTTAAATGTGTTCATCTTCAATAGTCTGCCATTCTTAATATAGTTTGTATTCGCTGTATTCCATACATTTCATTGTATTTCACTGTATGCCATTGTATTTCATATATACATTTTATATTTAGATTTCTAAAAGTTTAATATTTGTTGACATGTTGCATATTTAAACTTTTTTTATTGTATACATGTATTCTGTAATTAATACGTATATTCTTTGAGATATCTATGACTTTTTAGAAATGACTAAAACTTATATTTCTCTATTTAATGTACGTTGTACTATCGACTGAACACTTGCATATGGTGAACGATGAAGGAAGGCATTACACCGTTTGCCTCCTAGAGAAAAAGTGCAGCTGTAGGCGGTTCCAAGTTGACGAATTACTATGCCCACATGCTTGGGCTGTCTTGAAAAGCAAGTTTCTAATGCCGAAAGATTATTGCTCGAACTATTACAAACCAAAGTCTGTTGTAATGACATACGAGTTTCCAGTGTATCCACTGCCCGACAGAAGTGAATGGAATATACTAGAACATATATCAGAGGAAGCTGTCTTACCACCTAAATGGAAAAGACCTCCCGGAAGGCCAAAGAAGAATCGCCATAAGCCGTTCAGTGAATTGTTATAGAAGAAAAATCAACATTCGTGTAGTATATGTGGTGAGGGAGGACATAATAAGCGTACTTGTAGAAATGCTCCACGTAGGAATTAGTTCGTGTTCTGATTTCAACTGCTGCAATACGATATGTCATAGATTTTTTCAAGTTTTATATTATATATTGATTTTTTGGTGCATTAAATTTTTTAATTTTCAGATCACTAAAATTATTTTTTAGTGATATCTTTACAAATTGATTTATATACAGAAATGAGGTATAGCAGGTCATCAATAGTGCAATACATTGAATACATACTGCATATATAGTTAAATACATATAAACATCTGAATACATAAATTATATTAATTAAAAAAAATATGAGTACATTCTACAATTCATTTAAGACATACTGCCGAAGATATATTGTTGGAAAAAATAGTGGAACAGAGTGAAGCTTTGAATTTATAGAATTACATTGCATATAGTTAAATACAGTGAATAGATTGAAAAAGTAGAAGATACTAAAGACAGTGAATACATATATATACATTGAATACAATGAAAATATAGTGAATAAATTTAAAACATATAAAATAATAACTTTAGTGAATACAGTGGATAGAGTGAATACATGACTTGCATTACAAATTTACTGGTGATCATATATGGGAAAAACATAATTGATATTAATTAAAAATATATCTGAATACATAAAATACATACTGAACTACACTGAATACATACTGCTGAATACATATGGCTGGATAAACACATTGAAGCTTTAGATAAATTGAATCAACTGAAGACAGCATAACTTAAGGTTGTTATGTACTCCCTCAGCAACATCTTATCGACAAAAAGTTATGTGTTCTAAAAACAAAATAGGTTGACAAAAACCATAATGTATTCTTTAATAAGCTTCAAAAACTATCTTCACAGAAACTATGCTAAAAAACTATCTTCATAACTATCTAAGTGAAACCATCATCAAATAAATCNACAGAAAACTATTCTAAAACTATCTTCATAGAAAACTATTCTAAAACTATCTTCACAGAATTATCCGACTCCGTGTGCCTAACAATCTTTGAGGGTGCTTCATTCTCGCTTATGTCATCGGCGTCTAACTTCCGCATAGCATAGCCCCAAAGGAGGGCCATATCTTTGACGGAGTAAATTAGCATCCAATGCTGTTTGTGGAACCAAACCAAAAGTGCTTAGATACTATGCATATGCCGCGACATGCAACCCACAATTCCTGAAAATATTGATTGAGACAATTAAATATAATTCATATTATTAGCGTTATAAATGATACAAGAACGAGGATTGAATACATACATGCTCCCAGCCTTTTGTTGAGGCAGATTTTAAATGAAAACAACATTAAAGGGATCAGTGTGTGCCTAATCATTGTATGCTGGTTCACGAGACCAATCTATGCATTGCTTATCTCTATAAAACCACTTATCGATAGATACAGAGGTACAAGCTTATTTATCTCAGAACCCACATAGGCATCATGACCTGCTGATCGGTATGAGTTATATACGTTGATACATCTCTCCTTGAATGAGACAACTGCCAATATCAAATGAAGGTTGTCCTTCAAGTTGACTAGTATCAAGACATTGTCAACCGTATGCCATGCTACATTAGCTAGCAATCTGTAGCCCCTTATATACTCACATACCACATCTTCTTCCTTGGCTACACTTGTATTACTATATGTATCAGCATGCCTGTCAAAGATTTCAGCAATTCTTGTCTTGAATATACAATAAACAGTTGTATATTTGAATGTGGTGGTTTGGTTGTACTTGCCCTTCTTTCTCAGGTAGTAATTATGGCGTCAATATACTATATATAAAATTGAATACATAGCGTCACTACGTTGAAATAAAACAAGAAAAACAAACTTCATTGAAGAAACTTTATATATACAGGTACTGTATGTTGAAGAAACTGATTATAGAAGTCAGTACAGCTGAAAACAAATTGAATATAATGTGTACAATTAGATACATACTGCTGAATACATTAAAGTATTTCGCTTGCATACAGTTAAATACATACTACTTCCTTCGTTCCAATTTATGTGAACCTGTTTGACTGGGCACGGAGTTTAAGAAAAAATGAAGACTTTTGGAATTTATGGTCCTAAAGAAGTTAAAAAGGGGCCCAGAGTATTTGTGTGATTATAAAAGCTTCTCATTAGGTGTGACGACCCGACCCGTCGTCTCATGAGTTACCGCCCTGTTTTCCCCATTTTCTGCTTCTTTATGCTTCATTATCCGTGTCTTATGTGTTCGAGTTGGTTTGGAGTGGTTTTTGTAGGAAATGAGACACTTAGTCTCTTCTAAGAAGGCTTAAGTTGGAAAAGTCAACCGGACGTTGACTTATGAGTTAGAGGGTTCGGATATGAATTTCGATGGTTCGGTTAGCTTCGGGGGGTGATTTGTGGCTTAGGAGTGTGATCGGATATGGTTTGGGAGTTCCGGTGTAGAATTAGGCTTGAATTGATGAAATTAGTATTTTGGCAAATTCCGGTTGATAGGTGGGATTTTGATCCGAGGGTCGGAATGGAATTCCGAGAGTTGTTGTAGCTTCGTTATGTGATTTGGGATGTGTGTGTTAAATTTCAGGTCATTCGGAGGTGATTTGGTTGGGTTTTTGATGAAATGCGTGTTTCGGAAGTTTTAGAAGAACTTAGGCTTGAATTCGATGTAATTTGATGATTTTGTTGTTGTTTGAGG
>NW_017670635.1:187131-192266 GCF_001879085.1 Nicotiana attenuata
TTAACTCTTATTTCAGACTTCTGATATGCTGATTTGGTAATTTAATTGTGTTAGCTAATAATGAACTGTATAATGAATTGGGTTAAGGTTGTTAATTGGTCGGGCTTGCCTAGCAGTGTGTTGGGCGCCATCACGACCGGGGTTGGGGTCGTGACAAGTTGGTATCAGAGCCTAGGTTACTAGGTCTCACGAGTCATGAGCCGGTTTAGTAGAGTCTCGCGGATCGGTACGGAGACGTCTGTATTTATCCTCGGGAGGCTGCAGAACCTTTAGGAAAAACTTCATATCCTTGAAATTCTTGTCGTGTGACTTTGTTGACCCGAGAACTAAACTTTCATTATTCTATTCTCTCACAGATGGTGAGGACACGAGCGACCGGACGAGGTGGACGACCACCAGTACCACCCACTGAGGCCACCAGGGGCCATGGACGCGGGCGTGGTCGTGGCAGAGGCAGAGTAGCGAGGGCAGCACCTGTTGATCCACCAGCTGCCCCAGCTCCGGATCAGGCTCCAGCAGCACCAGTTCAGGCACCAGCTGTGCCCATCGTGATTCCGGGTCTTCAGGAGACCTTGGCACAGATTTTGACAGTTTGCACTGGCCTGGCTCAGGCGGTTTCAGCCACTACAGCAGCAGCTACTTCGCAGGCCGGGGGAGGCAACCAGACCCCTGCTGCTCGCACACCTGAGCAGGTAGTGCAGGGACTACAGACGCCAGAGGCACCCCCAGCTCAGCCGGTTGCACCAGTGCAGGAGTTCAGGGTTCCAGTTATGCCGGAGGATGAGCAGCGTCGTCTTGAGAGGTTTGGTAGACTCCAGCCTTCGACATTCAGTGGTTCTGAGGGCCAGGATGCCCAGGGTTTTCTTGACAGGTGTCAGTGGATGCTCCATACAGCAGGGATTCTTGAGGCTAGTGGTGTGGCATTTACCACCTTTCAGTTTACCGGGGCTGCTCTTACCTGGTGGGAGGACTTTGAGAGGCGTAGGCCTGTCGGTGCAGCACCCCTTTCTTGGCAGCAGTTCTCCGCTCTCTTCCTGGAGAAGTATGTACCGCAGTCCCGCAGAGAGGAGCTGCGTAGACAGTTTGAGTGGTTGACGCAGGGGGATATGACCGTGACCCAGTATGAGGTGAGGTTTTCACAGTTGGCCCGTCATGCTATTTGGATGATTCCGACAGATCGTGAGAGGATCCGGAGGTTTGTGGATGGCCTTAACTACCATCTCCGTATTCTGATGACTAGAGAGAGAGTATTGGGTGCTACGTTTGAGGAGGTGGTGGATATCGCTCGTGAGATCGAGTTAGTTCGCCGTCGAGAGCGAGAGGAGAGGGAGGCCAAGAGGCCTCGTGGATCGGGCAGTTACAGTGGTGCTCCTTCGAGGGGCCAGTTCCAGCATGGTAGAGGTCGTTCTTTCAGGCCTGCTCAGTCGGCCCGTCCAGAGTATCGTGGAGCATCTTCAGGCCGTGGTCATCATGGGTCTCAGCAGGGCCAGTCTTCACTCAGCGCCCTCCCAGCTCAGAGTTCATCTCATGCCCCATCAGCTCAGGGTTCTTCTGCGCCAAGTGCATCTGCTAGCCACTCCGGTGCGAGGGGTTCCCTTCAGTCCCCATCTCCAGTACCGGGTAGTTGTTATGAGTGCGGAGAGTTTGGTCACATGAGGAGGCAGTGCCCTCGACTTCGTGGTGGTCAACTTCAGCAGAAGGGTCAGCCCTCGGCTTCTGCTCCGGTTACTTCACAACCTGCCCAGCCATCTAGGGGTGGAGATCAGGCAGCCAGGGGTCTCCCCAGAAGGGGAGGTCGGTCAGGCGGTGGCCAGGCTTGTTTTTATGCTATTCCAGGCAAGACAGATGCCATTGATTCAGATGCTGTCATTACGTGTATTGTTTCAGTCTGCCACAGAGATGCCTCTGTATTATTTGATCTCGGTTCCACCTATTCTTATGTGTCCTCATATTTTGCTCATTATTTGGGTGCGCCGTGGGAGTTTCTTGCTTTACCTGTTCATGTGTCTACCCCGGTGGGCGACACTGTTGTTGTAGACCGTGTGTGCCGGTCATGTGTTATGACTATTGGGGGTCTAGAGACCCGAGTTGATCTATTTCTATTGAGCTTGGTGGACTTTGATGTTATTTTGGGCATGGATTGGCTATCTCCGTGCCATGCTATTCTAGACTATCATGCTAAGACAGTCACTTTGGCTATGCTGGGTGTACCGCGGATCGAGTGGCGTGGTGTGACTGATTATGTTCCGAGTAGAGTGATTTCCTTCTTGAAGGCCCAGCGTATGGTTGGGAAGGGTTGCCTCTCGTATCTTACTTTTGTGAGGGATGTTGGATCTGAGGCTCCTAGTATTGATTCTGTTCCAATGGTGAGGGATTTTCCCGATGTATTTCCTGCAGACCTGCCGGGCATGCCACAAGACAGGGACATTGATTTTGGTATTGTGCCGAGCACTCAGCCCATCTCTATTCCTCCATATCGTATGGCACCAGCTGAGTTGAAAGAATTGAAGGAGCAGCTTCAGGAACTCCTAGATAAGGGGTTCATTCGACCTAGTGTGTCACCTTGGGGTGCGCCAGTTCTGTTTGTGAAGAAGAAGGATGGCACAATGAGAATGTGCATCGATTATAAGCAATTGAACAAGGTAACAATTAAGAACAAGTATCCCCTGCCTCGCATTGATGATTTGTTCGACCAGCTTCAGGGAGCGAGGGTGTTTACCAAGATTGATCTCCGTTCGGGCTATCACCAGTTGAAGATCAGGGATTCATATATTCTTAAGACTACATTCAGGACTAGATATGGTCACTATGAGTTTCTTGTCATGTCTTTCGGGCTGACCAATGCCCCAGCAGCGTTCATGCATTTGATGAACAGTATATTTCGGCCTTATCTGGATTCGTTCGTCATTGTTTTCATTGATGATATTCTGGTGTACTCGCGTAGTCAGGAGGAGCACGCGGAGCATTTGCGAGTTGTATTGCAGAGATTGAGGGAGGAGAAGCTTTATGAAAAGTTCTCCAAGTGTGAGTTTTGGCTCAGCTCAGTGGCTTTCTTGGGACACGTGGTGTCCAGCGAGGGTATTCAGGTTGATCCAAAGAAGATAGAGGCGGTTCAGAGTTGGCCTAGGCCGTCCTCAGCCACAAAGATTCGTAGCTTTCTTGGGTTGGCAGGCTATTATCGCCAATTTGTTCAGGGATTTTCATCCATTGCATCCCCTTTGACCAAGTTGACTCAGAAGGGTGCTTCATTTGTATGGTCGGGCGAGTGTGAGGAGAGCTTTCAGAAGTTCAAGACAGCTTTGACCACAGCTCCAGTATTGGTTTTGCCATCAGCTTCAGGTTCATATACCGTATATTGTGATGCTTCGAGAGTTGGGATTGGTTGTGTATTGATGCATGAGGGTAGAGTTATTGCTTATGCTTCTCGTCAGTTGAAGCCCCATGAGAAGAACTACCCTGTTCATGATTTTGAGTTGGATGTTATAGTTCATGCATTGAAGATTTGGAGGCACTACTTGTATGGCGTATCTTGTGAGGTATTCACTGATCATCGCAGTCTTCAGCATTTGTTCAAGAAAAAGGACCTTAATTTGAGGCTGCGGATGTGGCTAAAGTTGCTTAAAGATTATGATATTACTATTCTGTATCATCCGGGAAAGGCCAATGTAGTGGCCGATGCTTTGAGCCGAAAGACAGTGAGTATGGGGAGCTCGGCGTAGATTCCAGTTGGGGAGAGGTCAGTTGCAGTTGATGTTCAGGCCTTGGCCAATCGGCTTGTGAGATTAGATATTACGGAGCCCAGTCGGGTGTTAGCTTGCGTGGTTTCTCAGTCTTCCTTATATGATCGCACCAGAGAGCGCCAGTATGATGATCCATATTTGCTTGTCCTTAAGGACAGAGTTTAGCATGGCGATGCCAGGGATGTGGCCATTGGTGATGGTGGTGTGTTGAGGATGCAGGGCCGGATCTGTGTGCCCAATGTGGATGGGCTTAGAGAGTTGATTCTGGAGGAGGCCCATAGCTCGCGGTATTCTATTCATCTGGGTGCCGCGAAGATGTATCAGGATTTGAGGCAGCACTACTGATGGAGAAGAATGAAGAAAGATATTGTGGGATTTGTGGCTCGGAGTCGCAATTGTCAACAAGTGAAATATGAGCATCAGAGACCTGGAGGCTTGCTTCAGCAGATGGATATTCCCGAGTGGAAGTGGGAGAGGATTACTATGGACTTTGTTGTTGGACTTCCTCGGACTTTGAAGAAATTTGATGCTATTTGGGTGATTGTTGATCGACTGACCATGTCCGCGCACTTCATTCCTGTATGTACTACCTATTCTTCAGAACGACTGGCAGGGATTTATATCCGGGAGATTGTTCGGTTGCATGGCATTTCGGTTTCTATCATCTCGGATAGAGGTACTCAGTTTACTTTGCAGTTTTGGAGAGCCGTGCAGAGAGAGTTGGGTACTCGGGTGGAGTTGAGCACAACGTTTCATTCTCAGATGGACGGACAGTCCGAGCGTACCATTCAGATATTGGAGGACATGTTGCGTGCTTGTGTCATTAATTTTGGAGGTTCATGGGATGAGTTTTTGCCACTTGTAGAGTTTTCCTACAACAACAGCTATCAGTCCAGCATTCAGATGGCACCGTATGAGGCCTTGTATGGGAGACGATGTAGATCTCCAGTTGGTTGGTTCGAGCCCGGCGAGGCTAGGCTATTGGGGACAGATTTGGTTCAGGATGCCTTAGAGAAGGTGAAGGTGATTCAGGAGAGACTTCGTACAACGCAGTCGCGTCAGAAGAGTTATGCGGACCAGAAGGTTCGAGATGTATCCTACATGGTTGGTGAGAAAGTATTGCTGAAGGTTTGCCCATGAAGGGTGTTATGAGATTTGGGAAGAAAGGGAAGTTGAGCCCGCGGTTCATTGGGCCTTTTGAGGTACTTAGGAGGATTGGGGAGGTGGCTTATATGCTTGCTTTGCCACCCAGCTTGTCGAGTGTGCATCCGGTATTCCATGTTTCTATGCTCCGGAAGTATGTTGGGGACCCGTCTCATGTGTTGGACTTCAGCACGGTTCAGTTGGATGATGATTTGACCTTTGATGTGGAGCCAGTGGCTATTTTGGGTCGTC
>NW_017670635.1:193539-212723 GCF_001879085.1 Nicotiana attenuata
GTATAAACTCGTGGGGAGATAAGGAGTCTAATGATGTGAAAATTTCTGAGTTTCGAGTAGTGGGCCCGGGGCTCGGGTTTTGCTAATTTCGGGATTTTTGATATTTTTCGACTGTTTTTGATTGGGTTTTGTTCCTTTAGCATATTGTGACATATTCGTTCTGGTTTTGGTCAGATTCGACGCGCGAGGAGGCCGATTTGAGAGGCAAGGGCATAGCGAGCTAGAGTTTTGGCCGGTTTGAGGTGAGTAATGAATGTAAATGATGTCCTGAGGGTTTGAAACCCCGGGTTTGCACATCGTAGTGCTATATTGAGGTGAGACACGCGCTTGATGATGAGCGCGGGGTCGTTTACTATTGGGGATTTGGACTTGGTCCGTCCCGAGTGATGCTTTTTACCGCGTAATTGATTGGAGCTTATTTGATATCATCATTTTGTGACTAATTGTCATATTTGGGCTTGTGCCAACTATTTGAACCCTTCAGGGGATTGCTATCACTGTTTTCTCACTGTTTTGACATATTACTTGAACTCAGTCCTATTGTTTCATACTGTTTTACAAACTCAACCACTTTTACTCAGATTTGAAACTTAAATGATATTTCTAATGATGTTTTGGGCTGAGAACTACTATTTTATTATGGCCCGAGGGGCTTTTGTGATTTCTGGACTGAGTGTGGATCGGGCTGTGCGCCGCAGCAGTATTATATTGATATTGATATCAGGCCGAGGGCCTAGCTGATGCCACAAGATGGCTTGATTTGCGCTTGGGCCGTAAGGGGCCGCTCCCGGAGTCTGCACACCCCCAGTGAGCGCCGTTGACGATAAATAAATGGATCGGGCTGCACGCTGCAGCGGGTACTAGAGAGTATCGTACTATGTGCTGCATTCCTTTATTTGGTTATCATTTATTTGCTTATCCGTTGTAGCTTTTCCATGTTTCTACTTCATTGGTTTATTGATTTCATACTATTTGGTTTAAACTGCTGTATTATAGATTACAATGTGTTTATCCAGTATTTCTTATTCTCAGCGTTTATTTATGTTTATTACTCACTGGGTCGGAGTACTCACATTACTCCCTGCACCTTGCGTGCAGATCCAGGGGCATCTGAGGCTGTTGAGGATTTTCAGTTGGGCAGCGCATATCCGGGAGCATCGAGGTAGCTGCATGACGTCCGCAACCCTGATCTCTCCCTTTTATCCTCTTGTTTCCTCCGCATTTTCTAGATTGCTATGTATTAGGTTGGTACTTATGTATTAGAGGCTCGGACTTGTGACACCGAATCTTTTGGGCTATGTAGTAGTATTGTTATTTGATATTCCGCACATCTAATTCTTACTTCAAACTTCTAATATGCTGATTTGGTAATTTAATTGTGTTAGCTAAATAATGAACTGTATAATGAATAGGGTTAAGGTTGTTAATTGGTCGGGCTTGCCTAGCAGTGTGTTGGGCGCCATCACGACCGGGGCTGGGGTCGTGACATTAAGGGTAGAATTGTAAGTTTAAGCTAAATTGTTACCAAATTTAGAAAGGGGTCATTCTTTTTGGAACGGACCAAAAAGAAAATATGTTCACATAAACTGGAACAGATGGAGTAATAAATAAGAAACTGCTCTCAATAAGGCATACAGTTAAATACCTAATGAAGAATACACACTGCTTTTAACAAATTGCTAGATAAAACAGTGAAACAAATTGAAATTTGATTACAATTAAATACACTAAATACACAGAAATTCATTGAACTCAATGAGCAGCAGATAAAACGGTCACATACTGTGAATATAGTTTTTAAACTATATTTCTGTTAATGTAGAATACGCCCGAATACACTGTGTTCAAAAGTATGAATACAGTGAATACAGAATTTGTATGTCAATAACAAAATTATGAAATACAAAATTAGACAAACCAATCAGAGAAACATAAATTAAACTGAATGTATAAGGGTTATTCTTACATCGTCATTCCATAGTTTACCGTCAAATGAAAGAAGGTAAAATCAATTTTTGAAGTGACTCCATCAACTTCAAAATCCAACTGTATAGGCAGTGTTGACTTGTTTTTCTTGTAATGGTCTTCCTTATCCTTTCTACAAGCAATTGGAAAAAATATTATATCCACATAATAATTGATAAAACCATACATTATAGATTAAAAAAAACCCTACTTTTGATCATGATTAGCAACAAAACCATCACGAACCCATTTCTCGTATTCCTGAATGACTAATGTAGGATGTGGCCCCGATATTAAATCATATTCAAAGGGGTGTTTTTGTCAAATATGGGAGTCAACTTTAATGAGGTACCTGTAGTTCATCGAAGTCATTAATAGCGACAATTAATTATACTTATCACGGAAAAATATATCATAACTTTATAATACATATTTTTTGTATAATAATTTACTAATCGGAGGAGTCGAAGTTTGACTCGTAAGGCGAAGAATACCATCGACTTGGACGTTGAGTCCTATGAGAAGGTAAAGGGGTTGAATCAACAAGTTTTGCTGCTTGATGTATCACAATTCTAGTTTCTGGAATTTGACTTGGAAGGAACTCACCCGCCAACTCAAATTGTGATACATGTATTTCTCTAGATACATCCTCGCAAGTTTTAGGTGGTATGATACACAGCACCTCTAATGTACTAGGCCCCTCCTTTCTTACTTCACCACAAATAGGATTAACCTTTGTAGATGCATTTAAAGTTTCTCCAGTTGAAATAGTATGTGGGCGTTCATCGGCATGAATGACGGTGTTCAACTTCCTTTCCATGGCCTAATAATACACCCAATAGAATATATTAATATAGCACATGTTTTACAGACTTGTATTCAGTTAATGTATACAGATGTATATGAGTGTATTCTGAACCATGTATGTTGCTATATACATGATTAAATTAAAGAATAGTTAAGCTGTTTTAGAATATGTATTTAAAAAATCATTAATTCAGATATAACAATGTGTTTACATGTATATAAGTATATTATGGAACATGTATGTTACTGTACACATGATCAAACTTAAGAATAATAAAAGTTGTTTTAAAACATGTATTTAGAAAATTCTGAATACATATGTAAAATTATATTCACATGTATATAATTGTATTCTGTAACATGTATGTTATTGTATACATTATTAAATTGAATAATAGCAAAACCTAACTTACAATATATATATCCAGAATATAGTTATATAAACATATACGTACACTGATTATAAATGTATCGGTATACTTCATATATAATAAAGAATTTTAAAAATGTTAATCTCTGAATTCTCCCCAACAGTTATATCACTTTGTGTTTGGAAGTAGGGATTATCGTGCAAGTTGTCCTCGGATGACATTTAAATACCACCATCATGTCTTCCGGTGTATTTCTTTCTTTGGTTTACCCTTTATGTATTCTGATTGGCTTTAACGTGTTCAGAAAGCTTTTTGAAATTTTCATTGATCAATGTTCGTAGAGAAGTGAACTCGCCCATCGCCTAATCAATACACAAACAATTAGAGAGGGGTTAGAAACATATATGAAAGTTAATACATAAACTGTAAAGTTGAATATGTTTTAACAGTACTCACATAATCCTTGAATGAACTTAGATCCTTCCTCAAAGAAGACAAATCATCTGATTTAGAATCTGCTGACTTCTTAACATGTAATATAGTTTCCTTGATTTCAGTATTACCAGTAGGAGGGAACTTGGTTTGAGGTATTGCGGACACATGTATAATTGGACTCTCTGCAGTTGAGGGATCAATTAGCTGCTATTTGCGCTTTTTGTGAGGCTGTGATGAAGATGGACCAACACTTGCTTCATGTTTCTTCTTAGGCTGAAGAGGCGGTGTAGGACTAAAGTCATCCGAATCATCTTCATTGTTGCCTGATTGAATAAGACTTTTGTCTACATCAACGCCTTCCAGAGGAAGCTGAATAACAACGAGCTCTATATCATTTGGTTGAATGTTGTTGTATACCGAATCATCTTCATTGTTGTACCATCTGATAATAGAAATACACTCAAAGTAAATGACACTTGCTGTATGAATACAAATGTAATAAGATGGGCAATTACTTATATACATATATTACGTTGTATTGTATACAAAATCATGTAGATTGAATTAAATGTGTATCTGTAAACTGTTTTATGTAGTCTACTGTATTCCAATTAATTTGGAAAATAGTGACTGTATGCTACTGTTTTATGTATGCTGTATGCAACTATATTTAATTTTTAATTCTAACAATGTATTATGTATTCTACTGTACTCGACCTAATTTTGAAATAGGGACATTGATGTATGATGCATTGAACTGTATTTCAATGCTAATTTCAACAATGATCTCACTAACAGAAATATATTCTAAAAACAAAAATATTAGCCAATTAACGAATAGTAAATTACCACGTTTCCCTGGTCGTTGAACATACCGTTCATCATGTAAGCATAAGTTGGCTGGTTGACAATGGATTTCCAATTGAGCATTCTAGGAATCCTGTTATCCACTCACAGTGCAATTTTGGGGTCAACCTTTGAACATCACTCGTAAAACCATACTTGCATAGCGAGAGGCATCCCAACTATCCTATAGTACTTATTCTGAGAATCCATCTTCTTGCTAATGGATTTAATAAGGTGTTCGAATGCGTCCTTACCCCATGGATAATCAGAATATCTCTCGCTCTCGACCAAGTCAAAATGTAGTCTTGGGATGGTAAAAAAGTTCTTCTCGGTGGATAATATGAAAGTGTGAATGAAATACAACACATCTATTTTGATGGCATCCCCATCATTGTCATAACCCCAATTTTTGTCATCAAAGAATTTCAACAAATCATTCTTCTTGACATTCTTTGCACCGCCAAAGTATGTATCCACAATTCTGTTAGACATCTTTGTGTTAAATCGAAAATCATCAGCATCGCTAACATCAGTAACCGGCGCAAACTCCCTGATTGAAAAAGATAATGTTGTACCATTGACGTATATTGAAAATGAATCATCATGACTTCCTTCCAACTGCAGAACCATGAAGCACCTGAACAATTGATGTTGGACCTCACACCACTTCATATCAAGGAAACTTCCAAAATAAGTAGTACCAAATATTTTGTACTGCTCTGGAGTAAGTTTTTCTTTGAGGTCGGAGACTATGTCTGTGTTAGTGTAGGAACTGATATGCGGTGATAATATAGACGGGTGTTTAACAAATAGTTTAATTTCCTGCATACAACAAAAATTACAAAGATTTAATAAATGAATGAAAATATAGATGAATACAGTTATTTGGAATACATAACTCATTCATGTTTTGCAAACTCAATTTATTAATACTTACCACAAAAAATGAGAGTTATAACAATGATTGTTGTTCTAAATACAATATAATATAGTTGGCTTGAGAATACACATGAAAACACTTAGTTGGGATACAAAACTAAAATAGAACAACTAGTGTATTCAAAAAAGCTGTGGAATGAACTAAAATACATCTAAATACATATAAATACAACATACAAAAGTCACTGTAATAAGTACAAATCAGTGAAGGCACTAGTGAATACATATAAATACATCAACATACATATAAATACATCCACATACAATAAGAGAAATCAGTGTTGGCACTATTGAATACATATACATACATTAACATACAATAAGAGAAATCAATTGTAGAAGGTGATAATCAATGTATGCAGACTCAAATACATATAAATACATCTACAACTACCTTTTTCGTCCGGTGTATCCGAGCTAGTTCCTGCATCGACCTTCTTTCCCTTAACACCTGAAGCATCATCCATAAGTTTTCTTTTCTCTTCCGCATCAGGAAATGTTGATTCTTTCGAAGATTTCTCAACCGGGGCTTCTTTCGATGTGTCATTGCATATTTTTGTTCTCCTCTTTGCAACTGTATTTGCTGTTGAACCTGCAAATATATGTTCCGCTTGAGTGATTTGCAAATCAAAAGAGGGCCCATCGAAATTGAGTGCTTGGTAGGTATACCTCGGGTAACCCTCTTCTGGAATGTTGAATCAGCCATTGGAGAGGAAATTTCAAGTTTTCTGTTGAAAGCATAACAATGGTGATTATTTATAAAAATTAGTAGAGAGAAACAGAAGAAACAGTACCGGCGAAAATCTAATAACTTTAATACTTAACACAACTCTTTGGAGCAAAATATTAAAAATTGAGAGAGACAATGGAGATGATGTCACGCCCCTAAACCCATACCCGGTCGTGATGGCGCCTCTCGTGAAGACAAGGCCAGCCGACACAAACCCCAAGTTTAATTAACACATATAATGATTCATAATCAAGTCATTAATAATGATAAATCCCAAAACAAAGTGAAATATATCAACTGCAGAAACAAACACAGCCCGACATCAGGGTGTCACCAGTCATGAGCATCTAAAATCCGACTAAGAGTATGAAAAGACAAGATAGTCTATTGCGAAACAATGACAAAGAAATAAAAGTAGGAAGGAGAAGCACTGGGCTGCGAACGTCGAGCGGCTACCTAGTCAACTCCAAACAGTCTGCTGGAAGCAAATCAACCCTCGCTAGCGTGACCTGAGACTCCTGAATCTGCACACAGAGGTGCAGGGAGTAATGTAAGTACACCAACTCAGTAAGTAATAAAAGTAAAGGCAGTTGACCGATAAGAAAACACGTAATACACAACAAAATGCTACAACGAGGCAGTGTAAAACCAACAGAATACAGTAAAAAGTAAGAACTCATAAAACTTCTTAGTTCAGTAAAACAATTTTCAAAACATCTTTTAGTAGTTCAAACGAGTGAATGAAAACAAGTATAAAGTATAGAGACACAAACAGCCCCTCGGGCAAAAATACCAATAGAACCAGCCCCTCGGGCTATCTCACAATCACTCGTATCAGCCCCTCGGGCAACAACATGGAACAACATCAGCCCCTCGGGCTATATCACATCACAAATTGGGTACCCGCGCTCAATGGGGGTGTAAAGACTCCGGTAGGGGCCCCTTATGGCCCAAGCGCAATAATAAGCCATCTCGTGGCATAATCAACAGGCTCTCGTCCTCATATAAATCACAAGACACCTTGTGGCATAATAAATCTGGCCCCGGCCTCTCATATATCACAATCAGTACCACATGCTACAGCATGTAGCCCGATCCCATAGTATCCTCACAACACAGGCCCTCGGCCTTAATCAGCCAGAATCTCACAAGCCACCTCGTGGCATCAGTAAAACATGAGGCTCATCCCAAAAATATCATTTAAAATATTAAAAACAAGTAAAGATGGCTGAGTTGTGAAAACAGTTGAATATAGCATGACTGATTATTAATACTAAGTCCAAACAGTGAGGAATAGCAGTAAAAATCCTGGCACGAAGCCCAAATATAGCATTCAGCCCAAAACATGATAATAGCAAACAATTTTCAATCAAATACGCAATTAAACAATCATATGGGACGGACTAAATCAAAATCTCCAACAGTGCACGACCCCACGCTCGTCACCTAGCGTGTGCGTCACCTCAAAATAGCACAACGATGTGAATTCCGTGGTTTCATACCCTCAGAACTACATTTACAATCATTACTTACCTCTATCCGATCTCTAGTCCGTGACGCCTTTGCCTCTCCTCCCGGCCTCAACTCGCGTCGAATCTAACCAAAATCAAAATCATGACGTCAAAATATGCTAGGGAACAAAGCCTATGCAAAAATAATGAAATTACGACACGAAATCCCGAAATCAACCAAAACTGATCCCCGAGCCCACGTCTCGGAATCCGACAAAATTAACATCAATGGAACCTTCATCTTCCCACGAGTTCGTGCATATCAAATACTTCAAAATCCGACCATAAATGGCCCCTCAAATCCCTAGATTTATGTCTCCAATTCCCAAGCCCTAACTCCTAATTTTCAGGTTTATTTCCCACAATTTCCATGATTAAACAGGTAGAAATCACATTAGGATTGAGTATAAGTCCATAATTCTTACCTCCAAGTGTTCCTCCTTGACTCCCTCTTCAATACTCTCCAAAAAGCTCTAAAAACGCACAAAAGTGGTGGAACTTAGGCTTAAAATTGCGGAATGGGTATTTTAAAAAATTCTGCCCAGCACTTAAAATTCCTTCATCGCGAACGCGGTCAAAGCCTCGCGTTCGCGAAGCACAAATTTTTAATTGACCATTTTCCTTCTACGCGATCGCGACACCCAGTACGTGAACGCGAACCCTTGGCTTCCCCACACAGCGCGAATGCGACTCCCCTCCCGCGAACGCGAAGAACAACCATCCAGGACCCCCATCTGCTCACCTCTTCTACGCGAACGCGGCAAGGACCGCGCGAACGCGATGACCATAGACCTCGACCCTTCGCGATCGAGTGACTACCTTTGTGAACGCGAAGGACAACTTCACAGCCGTACCACCTAACCCTTCGCGATCGCGGGACCTCCATCGCGAACGCGAAGGTCAAGAACCTGCAACACCAACAATAGATTTTCTGCAATCTTCTTCAAATTAAATTGGTCCGTTCAACCACTCGAAACTCACCCGAGGCCCTCGGGACCTCAACCAAACATGCCAACATATCCCATAACATCATTCAAACTTGTTCCAACCTTCGGAACGCTCAATACAACATCAAAACACCAAATTTGCATCGGATTCAAGACTAAGAATTCTAAAAACTTCCAAATTCCGCTTTCGATCAAAAGGTCTATCAAACCACGTCCGAATGACCTGAAAATTTGCACACATATCCCAAATGACACAATGGACCTACTGCAACTTCCGAAATTCCATTCCGACTATCAAAATCTCACCTACCAACCGGAAAACGCAAAAATTCCAATTTTGCCAATTCAAGCCTAAATCTACTCCGGACCTCCAAAACACATTCTGATCACGCTCCTAAGTCATAAATCACCTCCCGAAGCTATTCAAATCATCGGAATTCACATACAAGCCCTATTTCACATAAGTCAACACCGGTTGACTTTTCCAACTTAAGCTTTCTTAAAAGAGACATAAGTGTCTCAAACCTTACCAAAACCTCTCGGAACCCAAGCCAACCAACCCGATAACACATAATACAGCTGGACAAAACAATAAGAAGGAGAAATAGGGAAAACGGGGTGGTAATTCATGAAACAACCAGCCGGGTCGTTACATCCTCCCCCTCTTATACAAACGTTCGTCCTCGAACGAGTCAAGAAACAAATCTGAAGCCTCGAATAGGTGAGGATATCTGCTCCGCACTCTCGCTCGGTCTCCCAGGTAGCCTCCTCCACGGGCCGACCTCTCTACTGCACTTTCATTGAAGCTATATCCTTTGACCTCAACTTTCGAACCTGCCGCTCCAAAATAGCTACTAGCTCCACATCATAAGTCAAATCATCATCTAACTGAACTGTGCTGAAGTCCAAAACATGAGACGGATCGCCAATGTACTTCCGGAGCATAGAAACATGAAATACCGGGTGCACACTCGACAAGCTGGGTGGCAAAGGAAGCTCATAAGCCACCTCCCCAATCTTCCGAAGCACCTCAAATGGACTAATGAACCGAGGACTCAATTTACTTTTCTTCCCAAACCTCATAACACCCTTCATGGGTGAAACCTTCAACCGAACCTTCTCACCAACCATGTAGGACACATCCCAAACCTTCCTGTCCGCATAACTCTTTTGTCTCGACTGCGCTGTACAAAGACTCTCCTGAATCACCTTCACCTTGTCTAAAGCATCCTGCACCAAGTCTGTGCCCAATAGCCTGGCCTCGCCCGGCTCAAACCAACCAACTGGAGATCTACACCGCCTCCCATACAAAGCCTCATATGGAGCCATCAGAATACTCGACTGGTAGCTGTTGTTATAAGCAAACTATGCGAGTGGCAGAAACAGATCCCATGACCCTCTAAAATCAATGATACAAGTGCGCAACATGTCCTCCAATATTTGAATAGTGCACTCGGACTACCCGTCCGTCTGAGGGTGAAAAACTATGCTCAACTCAACCTGAGTACCCAACTCTCGCTGCATAGACCTCCAAAATCGTGAAGTAAACTGAGTGCCCCTATCTGAAATGATGGAAACTGGGACACCATGAAAACGAACAATCTCCCGGATATAGATCTCCGCCAACCGCTCTGAAGAATAAGTGTACACACAGGAATGAAGTGCGCGGACTTGGTCAGCCGATCCACAATCACCCAAATATCATCGAACTTATGCAAAGTCCGTGGGAGCCCAACTACAAAGTCATGGTGATCCGCTCCCACTTCCATTCTGGAATATCCATCCGCTGAAGCAAGCCACCTGGTCTCTGATGCTCATAATTCACCTGATGACAATTGAGACATCGAGCTACAAACCCCACAATGTCCTTCTTCATTCTCCTCCACCAATAATTCTGTCTCAGATCCTGATACATCTTCGCGGCACCCGGATGAATAGAATAACGCGAGCAATGAGCCTCTTCTAGAATCAACTCACGAAGCCCATCTACATTTGGCACACATATCTGGCCCTGCATCCTCAACACCCCATCATCACCAATAGTCACATCTCTGGCATTATCGTGCTGAACTCTGTCCTTAAGGACAAGAAAATGAGGATCGTCATGCTGGCGCTCTCTGATGCGATCAAATTAGGAAGACCGAGAGATCACACTAGCTAATACCCGACTAGGCTCAGAAATATCCAACCTCACGAACCGATTGGCCAAGGCCTGAACATCAACTTCAAGAGGTCTCTCCCCAACAAGGATATATGCCAAACTCCCCATACTCACCGCCTTCTGGCTCAAAGAATCAGCCACCATATTGGCCTTCCCCGGATGGTACAAGATGGTAATATCTTAGTCCTTTAGAAGCTCCAATCATCTCCGCTGCCTCAAATTGAGATCCTTCTGCTTGAACAAGTGATGGAGGCTACGATGATCAATAAATACCTCGCAAGACACACCATACAGATAATGCCTCCAAATCTTCAATGCATGACCAATGGCAGCCAACTCCAAATCATGAACAAGGTAGTTCTTCTCATGGGGCTTCAACTGGTGAGACGCATAGGAAATAACTCTACCATCTCACATCAATACACACCCAATACCCAGTCTCCAAGCATCACAATACACCGTATATGAACCTGAAGCTAATGGAAACACTAATAGTGGAGCTGTGGTCAAGGCAATCTTGAGCTTCTAGAAGCTCTCCTCACACTCATCAGACCACTGAAATGGAGCACCCTTCTGAGTCAACTTGGTCAAGGGCGATGCGATAGATGAAAATCCCTGAACAAAATCGACGGTAATAACCCGCCAAACCAAGGAAGCTACGGATCTCTATGGCTGAGGACGGTCTGGGCCAACTCTGAACCGCCTCTATCTGCTTCGGATCAACCTGAATACCCTCGTTGGACACCACGTGCTCCAAGAAAGCCACTGAACTGAGCCAAAACTCACATTTGGAGAACTTTGCATAAAGCTTCTCCTCTCTCAATCGCTGCAACACCACTCTCAAATGCTCTGCATGCTCCTCCTGACTACGTGAGTATACCAGAATATCATCAATAAACAATAATGAACGAGTCGAGATAAGGCCGGAACACGCTGTTCTTCAAATGCATGAACGCTGCTGGGGTATCGGTCAGCCCAAAAGACATCACAAGGAACTCATAGAGACCATATCGGGTCCTGAAAGCTGTCTTGAGAATATCCGAGTCCCTAATCTTTAGCTGGTGATACCCTGAGCGAAGATCAATCTTTGAGAACACCCTCGCTCCCTGAAGCTGGTTGAACAAATCATCGATACGAGGCAAAGGGTACTTGTTCTTAATTGTTACTTTGTTCAACTGCCTATAATCAATGCACATCCTCATCGTGCCATCCTTCTTCTTCACAAATAGAACAGGTGCACCACAAGGTGACACACTGGGCCGGATAAACCCCTTATCAAGGAGCTCCTGAAGCTGCTCCTTTAACTCCTTCAACTCCGTGGTGCCGTATGGTATGGTGGAATAGATATGGCTGAGTGCCCGGCACTAGATCAATACCAAAATCGGTATCCCTGTCCGGTAGCATGCCCGGCAGGTCTGCAGGAAACACATCTGGAAAATCTCTCACAATTGGAACAGAATCAATGCTGGGAGTCTCTGCACTGACATACCTCACAAATGCTAAGTATGAAAGACAACCTTTCCTAACCATACGTTGGGCCTTCAAGAATGAGATTACCCTACTGGGAACATAATCAGACACAACTCGCCACTCAATCCATGGCACACCCAGGCATAGGCAACGTCACTGTCGTGGCATGACAGTCCAGAATAGCCCGGCATGGAGATAACCAATCCATCCCCAATATCACATCGAAATCTACCATACATAATAACAAAAGATCCACTCGGGTCTCCAAACCCCTAATAGACACAACGCGCGACCGGTATACACGGTCTACCATAACAGTATCGCCCACCGGAGTAGAGACATGAATAGAAGAAATGTGAGACTCGCAGGGCGTATCCAAATAATGGGCAAAATAAGATGACACATAAGAGATTGTAGAGCTAGGATCAAATAACACAGAGGCATCTCTACGGCAGACTGAGATAATACCTGTAATCACTGTATCTGAAGCGACAGCATCAGGTCTAGCTGGAAGTGCATAGAAACGGAACTAACCACCACCGGATCGACCTCCCCCTCTAGGGCGACCCCTAGCTGACTGACCCTCAGCCCTAGCTGCCTGAGCGAGTGGTGAAGTGACTGGAGCTGAAGTCGAGGGCTGACCCCTCTGCTGAGATGAACCCCCAAGGTGACGAGGACACTGCATCCACATATTCCCCAACTCTCCAGACTCATAGCAACTCCCTGTTGCCAGAGATGGGGACTGAAGAGGACCCCTAGCACTAGAATGACTAGCAGACGCACCTGGCGCAGAAGAGTCCTGAACTGATGGAGCACGGGATGAACCCTGGGCTGCAAGGGCACTGAGTGAGGAATTACCCTGCTGAGAACCGTGAGAACCATGGCCCGTTGACGCCCCACTATAACCTGGGCGAGCTGACTGAGCATGCCGAAACGGGCGGCCTCTATCGTGCTAAAACTGACCCCTCGGAGGAGTACCCCCATAATTACCAGATCCTCGAGGCCTCTTGGCCTCCCTCTCTTCTTGCTCCCGGCGATGAACTAACTAAATCTCACGAGCGATATCAACAACCTCCTCAAACGTAGCACCTAACACCCTTTCCCTGATCATGAGAATCCAAAGCTGATAGGTGAGGCCATCAATGAACCTCCTGATCCTCTCTCTCTATCTGTAGCAACCAACCAGATAGCATGTCGAGCTAACTCGGAGAACCTCATCTCGTACAATGTAACAATCATATCCCCCTGTCGCAACTGCTCGAACTGCCTACGCAGCTCGAACTGCGGGACTCGCACATATTTCTCAAAAGAATAGAGCGGAGAACTGCTGCCAAGTAAGGGGCGCCGAACCAACAGGCCTACGCCTCTCATAAGCCCCCCACCAAGTGAAGACAGCTCCCGTAAACTGAAAAGTCGTGAATGCGACCCCACTAGTCCCCAAAATACCCGCGGTGCGAAGAATACTCTGACATATATCTAAGAAACCCTGGGCATCCTCGCCCTCTGCACCACTGAAAGTAGAAGGCTGGAGTCTGCCAAACCTCTCCAATCTGCGTTGCTCGTCCTCTGGTATAACTGGAGCTACATAACCCTGAACAGCTGGCACCGGCTGGGCTAGTGGTGCCTCCGGTGTCTGCAACCCATGAACAACCTGATCGGGTGTGCGGGCAGTGGGAGTCTGAGTGCCTCCCCCGGCCTGAGAAGTGGCTGCGGCGGTAGAAACTGCGACCGCCTAAGCCAGACTCGTACATACCGTCAAGATCTGGGCCAAGTTCTCTTGAAGACCTGGAATCACAATGGGCACAACTGGTGCCTGAGCTGGTGCTGTTGGAGCGCCCACAACTAGGACCTGGACCTAAAATGGGGCGGCTGGTAGATCTGCAGGTGCTGCCCTAGCTGCAGTGCGGGCTACACCTCTGCCCCTACCACGGCCTCGACTGTGTTCTCGGCCTCTAGTCGCCCCAGTTGGTGGTACTGGTGGTCATCCATCCTGTCCAGTCGCTCGTATCCTCACCATCTGTGAGAGAATAGAATAACAAAAGTTTAATACTCGGATTAACAGATTCGCATGACAAGAATTTCAAGAATATGAAGTTTTCCTAAAGGTTCTGCAACCTCCCGAGGATAAATGCAGACGTCTCTGTACCGATCCGCGAGACTCTACTAAACCTGCTCATTACTCGTGAGACCTTCATGAGACCTAGGCTCTAATACCAACTTGTCACGACCCTAAACCCAGACCGAGTTGTGATGGCGCCTCTCGTGAAGACAAGGCTAGCCGACACAAATCCCAAGTTTAATTAACAGATATAATAATTCATAATCAAGTCATTAATAATAATAAATCCCAAAACAAAGTGAAATATATCAACTGCGGAAACAAATACAGCCCGACATCGGGGTGTCACTAGTCATGAGCATCTAAAATCCGACTAAGAGTATGAAAAGACAACATAGTCTATTACGAAACTACGACAAAGAAATAAAAGTAGGAAGGAGAAGCACTGGGCTGCGAACGCCGAGCGGCTACCTAGTCAACTCCAAACAGCCTGCTGGAAGCAAATCAACCCTCGCTAGCGTGACCTGAGACTCCTGAATCTACACAGAGGTGCAGGGAGTAATGTGAGTACGCCAACTCAGTAAGTAATAAAAGTAAAGGCAGTTGAGCGATAAGAAAACACGTAATACACAACAAAATGCTACAACGAGGCAGTGTAAAACAAACACAATATTGTAAACAGAAGAACTCATAAAACTTCTTAGTTCAGTAAAACCATTTTCAAAACATCTTTTAGTAGTTCAAACGAGTGAATAAAAATAAGTATAAAGTATAGAAACACAAATAGCCCCCCGGGCTATCTCACAATCACCCGTATCAGCCCCTCAGGCAACAACATGGAACAACATCAGCCCCTCGGGCTATATCACATCACAAACTGGGTACCCGCGCTCACTGGGGGTGTAAAGTCTCCGGGAGACGCAATAATAAACCATCTCGTGGCATAATGAACAGGCTCTCGGCCTTATATAAATCACAAGCCATCTCATGGAATAATAAATCTAGCCCCGACCTCTCATATATCACAATCAGTACCACATGCTGCGGCGTGCAGCCCGATCCCATAGTATCCTCACAACATAGGCCCTCGGCCTTAATCAGTCAGAATCTCACAAGCCGCCTCGTGGCATCAGTAAAACATGAGGCTCAGCCAAAAAATATTATTTGAAATATTAAAAACGAGTAAAGATGGCTGAGTTGTGAAAACAATAGAATATAGCGTGACTGATTATAAATACTAAGTCCAAACAGTGAGGAATAGAAGTAAAAATCCTTGCACGAGGCCCAAATATGGCATTCAGCCCAAAACATGATAATATCAAATAGTTTTCAATCAAATACGCAATTAAACAGTCATATGGGATGGACTAAATCAAAATCCCCAATAGTGCACGACCCCACGCTCGTCACCTAGCGTGTGCGTCACCTCAAATTAGCACAACAATGTGAATTCCGGGGTTTCATACCCTCAAAACTACATTTACAATCATTACTTACCTCTATCGGTCCAATCTCTAGCCCGCGATGCCTTTTCCTCTCGTCCCGGCCTCAACTCGCGTCGAATCTAAGCAAAATCAGAATCATGATGTCAAAATATGCTAAGGGAACGAAGCCCATGCAAAAATAATGAAATTACGACTCGAAATCCCGAAATTAACCAAAACCGACCCCCGAGCCCACGTCTCGGAAACAGACAAAATTAACATCAATGGAACCCTCATCTTCCCACGAGTTCGTGCATATCAAATATGATCACGCCACACTATGCCTTATAATAAGGACAAAGCGGTCGTTGCAAATATAATCCGGTTTATAAGTCCGGAGTCGAATCCCACAGAGAACTATGGCTTAGCTACAGTTGTTCACTATCACCAAGAATACAAGCTTGAACAATTCCTAACTTATAGATATTAAGATTCTTGTGTTTAACTAACTAACTAACAAATTAAAATAATAAATTAACACTAAAGATACTACAGGTTGGAGAAAAGATGAAGGAGGTCTAGAGTTATGATTTCCCCAATTGTCGGAATCCTTCCCGCTATGTCTTCTATAATTTCGCCTAAGTATTCTCTACCGATCATGAGCGCTCTGCATGTTGCAATTCTCTCCCGAGTAATTACGACAATTTACTAGACATACTCTCCCGAGTTACGCTAGCTGACTTTAATTACAGCTCACTTAGATCGCACCCAGGGTTTCGTTATCCCTAATCCAACCTTTAAACCCTTGGTTATTGATTCCTCACATATGTCAGGAGTGATGTTGTTCAACAACTACCTAAATACGCACTCTCTCCCGAGTAATACATACTAAATAGGAACAGCTAATTGAGGGCCCTTCAATCAACCACAAGAATAATATAGTTGAACAAATAGAGAAAATACTACGGCTCAATTATATAAAAACATAATAAGAATTGATCCTACAGTTCCATCAAAACCCTAGATAACAAATTAGCTATTCATAATAGTATGTAAAACTCTAATACTAAAAGTCATAACAAACAATGAAAAATAGGAAGAGGAAGGAAAAACTCGTAGAAGAATTCCCCGCCTTGCTCCTATTGTGTCTTTGCCTCCTTAGGTCGAATCTATGTCAAAAATTGGTCTCTTCCCTCAAAAATGTCGTTTTTCCATGTATATATACCAAGTAGGGTCGGGCCCAAATAATTATACCTTCTCCTACGCGAAAAAGGACAATTTTTCATGGCTGGACGGCCGCGGCCGCGGTCAACCGCGGTAAGGACGCGGTATTTGGCAAGCGTACCGCCTCAGGTCCGCCTCAGGTTCGCGGTCGCGGTTTCGACCGCGTTTTTCACCCTGTTCCATTTAGAATTTGGAAAAACGTAAAACATAAAAGTTGTAGCCCTTTGAGTTAGCTTCCCAACCATATATTGTGGAGCCCAAATAGAGTTGTGAGCGAAACGTTATGTGCATTTTACTAAACAGTTCGCAATATGCCTCCTCGATTCTTCGTTTTGTTGCTCTATCATCCGTTGATCCCCGAATACGATCCCGGCTTAATTCCTTGGGCTTTTACTCAGACTTCAAATCTCCAATCACTTGAATTCATTCCATAACATCTATATATCTCGGAATCACTCCTACAAGGCATAAAACACACAATTAGTGCACGTATCTAGTGATTAAAGCTCAAACTCAATTAAAGTGCAGTAAATTTGAGTGTAATAAGCGACTAAAATACGTAATTATAGCCTATCATCAAAATACTTCAAAATTCGACCAGAAATGGCCCCTCAAATCCCTAGATTTAGGTCTCCAATTTCCAAGCCCTAACTTCTAATTTTCAGGTTTATTTCCCACAATTTCCATAATTAAATAGGTAGAAATCACATTAGGATTGAGTATTAAGTCCATAATTCTTACCTCCAAGTGTTCCTCCTTTATTACCTCTTCAATCCTCTTCAAAAAGCTCTAAAAACGCAAAAACACAAATTTTTAATTGACCATTTTCCTTCAACGCGATCGCGACACCCAGTACGCGAACGCAAACCCTTGGCTTCCCCACATAGCGCGAACGCGACTCCCCTCCTGCAAGCGCGAAGAATAACCATCCAGGACCCCCATCTGCTCACCTCTTATACGCGAACGCGGCAAGGACCGCGTGAACGCGATGACCATAGACCTCGACCCTTCGCGATCGCGTGACTACTTTCACGAATGCGAAGGCCAACTTCACAGCCGTACCACCTAACCCTTCGCGATCGCGGGACCTCCATCGCGAACGCGAAGGTCAAAGTGCAACACCAACATCAGATTTTCTGCAATCTTCTTCAACTTGAATTGGTCCGTTCAACCACCCGAAACTCACCCGAGGCCCTCGGGACCTCAACCGAACATGCCAACATATCCCATAACATCATTCAAACTTGTTCCAACCTCCGGAACGCTCAAAAAAACATCAAAACACCAAATTTGCATCGGATTCAAGCCTAAGAATTCTAAAAACTTCCAAATTTCGCCTTCGATCAAAAAGTCTATCAAACCACGTCCGAATGACCTGAAATTTTGCACACACGTCCCAAATGACACAATGGACCTATTGCAACTTCCAGAATTCCATTCCGACCCCTATATCAAAATCTCACCTACCAACCAGAAAATGCCATAATTCCAATTTTTCCAATTCAAGCCTAAATCTACTCCGGAGCTCCAAAACACATTCCGATCACGCTCCTAAGTCCCAAATCACCTCCCAAAGCTATCCAAATCATCGGAGTTCACATCCGAGCCCTATTTCACATAAGTCAACATCCGATTGACTTTTCCAACTTAAGCTTTCTTAAAAGAGACTAAGTGTCTCAAACCTTACCAAAACCTCTCCGAACCAGAGCCAACCAACCCGATAACACATAATACAGCTGAACGAAACAATAAGAAGAAGAAATAGGGAAAACGGGGCGGTAATTCATGAAACGGACAGCCGGGTCATTACATCCTCCCCCTCTTAAACAAACGTTCGTCCTCGAACGAGTCAAGAACAAACTTGAAGCCTCGAATAGGTGAGGATATCTGCTCCGCATCTCCCGCTCAGTCTCCCAGGTAGCCTCCTCCACGGGCCGACCTATCCACTGCACTTTCACTGAAGCTATATCCTTTGACCTGAACTTTGGAACCTGCCGCTCCAAAATAGCTACTAGCTCCACATCATAAGTCAAATCATCATCTAGCTGAACTGTGTTGAAGTCCAAACCATGAGACGGATCGCCAATGTACTTCCGGAGCATAGAAACATGAAATACTGAGTGCACACTCGACAGATGGGTGGAAAAGCAAGCTCATAATCCACCTCCCCAATCCTCCGAAGCACCTCAAAAGGCCCAATGAACCGAGGACTCAATTTACCTTTCTTCCCAAACCTCATAACACCCTTCATGGGTGAAACCTTCAACAGAACCTTCTCACCAACCATGTAGGACA
>NW_017670635.1:213658-214156 GCF_001879085.1 Nicotiana attenuata
GGCTCAAAGCATCGGCCACCACATTGGCCTTCCCCGGATGGTACAAGATGGTAATATCATAATCCTTTAGCAGCTCCAACCATCTCCGCTGCCTCAAATTGAGATCCTTCTGCTTGAACAAGTGTTGGAGGCTACGATGATCAGTAAATACCTCGCAAGACACACCATACAGATAATGCCTCCAAATCTTCAACGCATGAGCAATGGCAGCCAACTCCAAATCATGAACAAGGTAGTTCTTCTCATGGGGCTTCAACTGGAAAAAAGCATAGGCAATAACTCTACCCTCCTACATCAATACATACCCAATACCCACTCTCTAAGCATCACAATACACCGTATATGAACCTGAAGCTGATGGCAACACTAATACAGGAGGTGTGGTCAAGGCAGTCTTGAGCTTCTGGAAGCTCTCCTCACACTCGATCAACGAACTACGTAAGTAAAGTAGGACGACCTTACCCGTTTTGGAACGTACCTAACGTTGGTACCGAAACG
>NW_017670635.1:216399-246936 GCF_001879085.1 Nicotiana attenuata
AAAACCAATTCGAGCCCACTGAATTCACAGTGTTTCCTTAAGGAATTTAATCCCCTCCTAGTACCTAAGGTTATGGATTATTTCCTCCCAGGATAGAACGAATTACACACTGGTGTAGTGGTACTTCAAACCCCAGTGTTTCAGCGAACACAAAGTTCGGTAGCAAATCACACTTACTTTTTGCTTTGTTTGATGCTAAAAGTATGCAGAAGAAGGAGAAGAAACTCAGAAAATCGTAGTGAAATTCTGAGCAGAATAGTGTTGTATTTATAGCCAAAGTTAGGCTGAAATCTGAAGAGGTGCAACTCTTCAGAATGGCTGTTTATGCAAAACGCCCACAGCATAAATGCCATTACATAAATGGCCATTTACTCAATAATAAAGAGGGAAAATAAAGAGGGAAAATTGAAGAGGGTAGTTACTTTTCTGTTACCAAAATAGAAAAACGAATTGGATTTAATATTAATATTTAATATTAATATTTTGTTATTAAAACAAATATTTAATAACATTTCTGTTAATATTTTACTATTAACAAATAAATTTGGTCCAAAAAGTTAATCAATCAATCGATCATTTGACAAAATCCAAATCCAAATCCGAATCCGAATCCGAAGCCGAAGCCGAAGCCGAGCCGAGCGAGCGACGACGACGACGGCGCGAGGCTTGCCTTCTTCTCAACTCTTTAAGAGCTAGAAGAAGAGCAATTGCTTATATACCCATAAAAAACCTCTTCCTCTTCCAATATGGGACAATGCCTATTTGCCAAGGGGGGGAGCTTAAAATTTCACTCAAAAATTTTATTTCCCTCCATTTTCCATTCACCCTCTTTTAAGTATTTAATATATTAATTAAACACATCCAAAACCTAACAATTAGTCACACTCAATGGTGGAGCTAAAAGAGTTCAATCGAAACCTTCTTTTCGAAAATTATAAGCTAGCAAATCCTTTATTATATATATAAACTATTGAAACCCTAGGTAGGAAGAATGTAGCAATTTTGCATGTTTTAATTCCTAAAGTCAGGTGAAGATATGGCGGGGAGTCTGGTGGGAGGTGCGGCTTTGGGACCAGTGTTTGATATATTCCTCAAGTCCGTTATAGACGTTGGCCTAAGAGTTGCCACTTTCCGATCCAAGATGAATAAGACTCTTGAATATATCAAGCCTGTATTTGAGGACATAGAGAATCTGAACAGGAAGTTGGAAGGCCGAGATCAAGATATAGAACTGCTCAAGAAGCAGTTGCAGGATGGGGAGAAGCTCGTGCTCAAGTGCTCCAAAGTTTTTTTTTTTTTGGTAATAAATGTGAATATTACCATAACAACCAAATGCTTTACATCCTATGAGCATCAAGTGTACTAGCACTTCTAGTACAACAAGACCTCGAACAAAAAACAATACCTCTTCTAAGTACAAAGTTCCCTGACTTTAGAATTTATAAACTACAAGAATCCTACCTACAGACACCTTCCTAATTACATAATCTTTGTATCATCAGTGGACATTGCTTTGCTCTTTTAGACTCTGCAAACATGCCTATTCTGTCCACCATCTCCTTCTTGATTTGCCCAACACAAAACTCCAGATTCAGGCTAATTTGTCTGAATATTCTCCAGTTCCTTGCTTGCCAAGTGTGGTATACAATTGCTCCTATAATTGTTGTTGCAACCTCCTTCCTTATTTGCTTCTAATGCCTTCTTTTAATCCACTGTATCATCTCTGTTGTTGCCATGTTTGGTAAACTGATTGCTGCCCAGCTAGTCAGAGCATCTCGCATGTTTTTAAACCAGCAGCAATCCCCAAACAGATGCTGCTGTGTCTCTATCACTCCCAGGTCACACATGCAACATTCAGCATCACCTGTGATAGGAATGTTCAGCTGCACTAGTCTGCTTTTGGTTTGCATTTTTTGTTGGTATGCCAGCCACAGGACAAATCTGTGTCTTGGTAGCAATACCCTACTCCATATCAAATCCGCTTCCCTACACCTTGACAAATGTCCTAGCATTACATTGTAGCTGCTAGATACAGAGTAAACTCCATTGCTTGTCAGCCTATATGTACTTCCATTATACCATTGTACCATATTATGCTTTAAACTGTTTATCTTCTACCAATACCAACAACAGTCAGAGGGTGGATTATGCTCCCAAATGCTTCTACATGATTTCATATACACCTCATATACCCATCTCACCCACAATACCTCCTTGTTTGTCACTAATTTCCATAGTAGTTTTCCAACAGAAGCTATGTTCCATTTCTTACAGCCCTTAATGTTCAATCCACCATATTTCTTTGGCCTGCATATTACCTCCCATGATACCAATGCCATCTTCCTTTGCCCTTCTGTAGTACCCCATAGATACTCCCTGCATTTCCTATCAATTTCTCTTATAACACTTTGTGGGAGTATAAAGACAGCCCCCCAAAAGTTGTACATTGCAAACAGCACTGAATTGATCACTTGCAATCTACCTGCATATGAAAGTATCTTAGCATATCCTGCTTGAATGTTTGTAGTGATCTTCTCTACTAGCTGGTGACACTCTACTTTGCTCCACTTCTTTGATGTTAGTGGAAGCCCCAAGTATCTCATAGGTAATGTACCCACTGAGAATCCTGTATCTCTCACTATAGTCTGTTTTGTTGCTTCATCCATTCCTGCTAGGTATATGTTTGATTTCTCCATATTAGCTACCAACCCTGACACTGCACTGAAATGATTCACTACTTCCAGCATCCTATGGATAGATTGCTTGTTACCTTTGCAGAACAACATCAGATCATCTGCAAATATCAAATGTGTCAATTTGGTAGACTTACACATGGGATGAAATCGGAAGTCTGGTAATTCACTCATTTTGTTCAACCCTCTTGTTAGGTACTCCATGACAAGTACAAATAGTAGTGGAGACATAGGATCACCCTGCCTCAACCCTTTTTTTCCTTCAAAGTAGCCATATCCTGCACCATTCACTTTTACAGTGAAAGTAGTTGTAGTAACACACACCATAATCAATTGGAGAAATGGCATTGGAAAACCATAACCTCTAAAGACTTCCTCCAGAAATTCCCACCTAACCATGTCATATGCTTTCTTAAATCAATCTTCATCAAACATCTAGGGGTTGTCTTCCTATTATAATGTCTTAGAAGATCATGGCATATTAGCATATTGTGTATAAGTGATCTTCCCTCAATGAATGCTGCTTGATTATCAGCTACAATCATAGGAATGGCTTTCCTCAATCTAGTACAAATGATCTTAGAAATGCATTTGTAGATGACATTACAACAAGCAATAGGTCTAAATTGGCTTGACTGTAAGGGATTCTTCACTTTTGGTATAAGAGCTATACTGGTAGAATTTATCTGACTAAGTAATTCTCCATTCTCAAGAAATTCTAACACTGCCTTGGTCACATCCTCTCCAATTACTGACCAAGCTGCTTTATAAAATCCACTCCTATACCCATTTGGACCTGGACTTTTAGTATCATTTATACTGAACATTGCTTTTTTCACTTCTGGCCCTGTGTAAGATCTTACCAATTGTAGTTGTTGAGTAATTGATAGAATTTTCCCATTCTTCAAAAAACTCTGAATGGCATAATCCCTGAATCTTCCCTTTGTCCCCAATAGCTCCTGATAATATTCCACAAATATTCCTGCTATCTCTTCCTGCTCAGTTTTCATGTCTCCAGTCTTATTAGTAAGTTGGATAATTGCTTCTTGCAGCCTCCTGTGCTTTATTACTAAGAAGAAGTATCTGTTATTATCATCTCCCAGCTTGATCCAGGTAACTTTGCTCCTTTGTTGAAGGTATACCTCTGCCAAGTAGGAAGATCTTTTGAATTTTTGGAACTTCTGATGTTCTTCTTTCTGAAGCTCAACATCCAATGGATTTTTATGAAGTTCAGCTTGGGCTACAGACAATGCCATTCTGTCTGCATCAGCTTCCTCAATAATATTGCTGAAATAATTCTTATTCAGCATCCTCAATTCCTTCTTCATCATTTTTAGCTTTCTAACCACTTTGAACATACTACATCCCTCAACTTCCTGCTTCCATCCCTCATTTACTATATCTATAAAGTTTGGATGAGAGGCCCAAACATTACAGAATTTGAATGCAGCTTTTGCCCTCCTTGGTGAATTAACATTTGATAACTTTAGTGGACAATGGTCACTTATCCCTTCCTCTAGATAACAAGCCATATATGCTGGCATTAAATTGAGCCAAGCTGTGTTAATGAATACCCATTCTATCTTTGATAGGATCCTGTTGTCTCCATGTCTATCATTCCAGGTATACCTGCTCCCACTGGTTGGCAATTCAAGTAGCTCACATTGCTCTATGCACTGTTGGAAATCTACTATTTCAGCCAAGCTTACAGGATTTCCTCCCACTTTATCATCAGTATGTAGCACAGAGTTAAAGTCTCCCATGACTATCCATGGACCCCCTACATTCTTACTCACAGTGTCTAGGTAGTTCCACAAGCTTCTTCTTTCTTCCTTTGTGTTGAATGCATAGACTATAGTCATCATGAAGCCCATCTGCAACCTGTTATGACTCACCATACATGTTACTGCTTGATCAGTCATTATAATCAGAGTTACTTTAAAACAATCCTGTCTCTATGCCAACCAAATTCTTTCATTATAGTGTTCCCTCAAGTTTGTTATACTCCTCCATCCTCCAAATAGCTTATTAGCCACTTGGTTGAATTTATCAGACTTTGTTTTTGTTTCTACCATGCCTATCAACCCTATCTCTTCTTTATTACAAAGGAGTTTTACCTCCTTTTGCTTGTTAGGGGCATTCATACCCCTAACATTCCAGCATAGAATGTTATCCATTACTTCTAGGAAGTAATGCTTTCCCTCCCACATTCCCCTCCCCTTTGCTGTTACCCCCAGCTCCATCAATGTCATTTGACTCAAGTACCTGAAAATTATTGTGATAACTTCTATCTCCAGCTTCCCTCCCCTGCTGTATTTGTCTACTAGTAGTTCTTGTAGCATTGCTGGGTGTTATCCACCCTGCATTTTCCTGCTTTTCCTGCACTTTTTGCTTTCCAGTCTCCATCATGTTCCTTTGTATTTTGCTAGTTTCTTCTCCATCCTTGCTAGCTGTTGGTTTGTTCATTTGTTCTGTTGGTCTTTTCTCCTTTTTTCCATTACCCTCCTCTGTTGGTTTAGCATCTGCAGTTTGGCTTTTTGTTTTGCAAACTTGTTCATCATGTCTATACTTTCTACATGCTTTACATAATGTTGGCTTCCAATCATATTGTAATTTCTGCTCCATTAATAACCCACGCTTATTCTTAAAGAACACTTTGTCTGGTAGTTGGTATCCATCTGAACTTCAATTAAGAGACGTGCAAAACTGAGCCCCATCTTCTTCTCTGTGTGACTATCTACCATCAGTGGTCTACCAATTAAACTGCCAATCTTGCTCAATCCTTTAGGGCTCCAATACTTAAAATCCAACCCAGGTAGTTTAACCCATATAAGAACAATGTACAACTCCTCTTTTGTGAATTTCATATCCACATGTCAAGCTTTCACAATAAATGGCTTGTAATCAAAGTGGTAAATGCCACCTTGTAGTACTTCATTTTTCCCTACGATAGAATCAAATCGCACTATTACTATCCTATTTTTTAACATAGAGACCCTGTTTTTGCCATGTTTTCCCCAAATTCTTATTACATATGCATTAAGTACTGTGAATGGTGTGTGAGCTCCCAGAACATAGCACACAACTGCAGTTTTCCAATACTCAATTTCAGAGCTAATGTCCTCTGCCTCAATTTCACAAACAGGTGCCTCATCATGTATTGCGGGTTCTACAAATTCAAGTTTAAATCCAGCATTAGTTACCTTTGGTATATCAAAATTATCCCATATAGATCCCCTAGCATTTAGTTCTGGTGCGATCTCTGCTTCATCTGCCCATGACAGTTTCCCGCTCCCAGCTTCTCATTCTAACAGTTTTGTTGATGTCCTCGATGAACCCTCACCCAATTCTGTAGTCCTCGTTCCTGGTGATCTTAGAATTGGTGAAGTTTCACTTACTTGAACTTCAATTTCCTTTTGCTCAATCAGCTCGACTCTACATGTTACCGTTTCATTGAATTCTTCCTTTTCAAGCTGCTTTCCTGGGCTTTGAATTTGTTTCCATTTCTCGTCCTTCTTCCTTTGCTGAAATTCTATGGTTTCTCTCGCCATTATCGCCTTCTGCGATGGATTCCGAGCTCTCTTCCCATGGTGGCGCACGTTAGGCTAACATACGCTGAGAGAGAAAACCAGCAATTATTTTGGACCAAGTGCTCCAAAGTTAAATCTTACGAGATGGTGAAACAATGGCACTGCTTAGGAAACTGACCAAGTTGGAAAACTCACTCCTGCAGTTTTTTCAAATGCACGGGTTTCTTTATGGGTTGAGAGACAGTAAACGTAGTCTTGGGATGACTATTGAAAATGGTCAAAAATTGGATAAAATCTGCTCTTTCTTTGAAGAATCATCGCTGAATGCAGGGAGTTCAAGAGGATTTTCAGAATGGTCCGATGTGCCTGAATTTATAGTTCCGGACTTTTTTTTTGGATTACAAGTGCCCCTTCAAGAACTGAAGTTAATGTTGCTAAAGGAGGATATAGATCCGGTGCTAGTCCTTTCTGCTCCTGCTGGCTGTGGGAAGACTACTTTAGCAGCTAAGCTTTGTCAAGAGGAAGATATCAAAGGTAGGGATTGTCACACCTCCTTTTCACTACACCCCCGGAAGGGTATAATAAAGGGAGTTTTTCCAATTAAAGGACAATCAACACGGGATTTATTATTTAAAAAGATTCAGAGTCGCCACTCGGGAGATTTATGGTGTCCCAAGTCACCCGTTCAAATCTCGTATCGAGGAAAGGGTTGACTCTGTATTACAGTCCGCGAATCAGAAATCTGGGTAAGGAATTCTGTTAACCCGAGAGAAGGTGTTAGGCACTCCCGAGTTCCGTGGTTCTAGCACGGTCGCTCAACTGCTATTATTGGCGTAATTATCTGATTTTAGTAACAATTTTAAACCTATGTGCATTTTTACTTTTAACCGCTTTTATTCATTTTTTAAAGAAGATTTAACATCGTCTAAAATATGTCTTTGGATCACGTCACATGAAATGCACCCGTAATCCGAAACACATTTTATTCAACGTTATAAGGATTTGGATTTGGGTCACATGAAATGCACACCAGAGTTTAGGAAAGTCAATTATTAAAATATGCGCCTAAAGCAATTACGCGTTTTTAGCTTTACGAGGGCCATGGAGTTTTGCTAAATGGCATACCTCGGATTCTAGGATTGAACAAAATTAATTGAGTGAGGGCCATGCAATTATCATTTTGTTCGGCATGGCGCACCCCGACTTTATTATTTTTAAAGGTACTAAATTTCGTAGGCCATGGCTATTCATATTATCTAATGTGTCATACATTCCCTAAGTGAGAGATGACCAATTACTAAGAAATGCAGAACTCTTTGTAATCCAAAATTGCTACTATATTAATTAACAACTGGTGAATAAATGCCCAGATTAGGCGCTTAAGAGGGATCTTAGGCATTTGAGCAAACGAAGAGAAGTCTGCTCATGGCCCAGTCCAACTAACGGCAATTTCTAAGAAAACAATTTAATTAAAGCAATTGTTTGGGCCTGGTTTGAGACCCAACAGCCTGACACGGGTGCCTGGCTGGAAATTCTGGAAGCCCATCGCGCTGGCCCAAATGAGAGGCCTGCAAATTTCGTTTCAAATGGACTCATGGTCCAAGGCCCCGTAGGATAGCTCAAATCACAAGCCCAAGTGTCTATACACCCACAAGGAGAAAAATGGGCTTGCCTGCAACCCAGTAAAACAAATGCAGCAATGCTGAGCTACACCCTTAGAATATTTGGGCCACACGCTGCAGCCCAATTTGTGATCCAACACACACAAACAATTACAACCACAATGCTTTTAAAAATTCCAGAAAAAAAATTAAGACTAAAACTAACTATCCTTAAGCATGATCAAAATATGTTCTAACTTTTAAACAAGAGCATGCACGATTTCAATAATAGCCAGACCCAACATAGATTCCAATCGAAAATTTAACACTCTGGCTTATACTCATCATTTCAGTAAAATCAGTAATGAATACAACAGCATATGCTAAATTCAAATTTAGATGAAATAGATACGAGCAAGCATGAACTAATTAAACCCTACAGTCCCCAAAATCCTATTCAAAACATGCTACACTAACATCAGTTCTATTCAGCCATTAAGATACTCCCAAAGCTTTAAACACTATATACCATTTTATGTCCAGAATTATTTCCTAAAACAAAGAAAAAACTAAATAAACCAAATGCTTTAGTAGAGTCTCTTGTCAACTAATCCATACAATTAGAAAGGAGATCTAAGAAATGACACACTTAAACACAGGTCTTAGCAAATTCAGAATCTTTTTTGAGTAGACATAATTAATTCAACTCTCAACCAAACATATGTCATTCAGAATAGCAAAATACAGGACAGTAGAAGGAATACAGCTACAAACTAATGGTACTGTAGCAAAACACTTAGAACTCCAAGCTTTCATTTCTCAATCTTCAATCAAGTGTCACATTGTATGAGTTTCAGGAGTGTGTACCTGGATACAGCCAAAATAATTACGAAAGCTCAGCAATTGAAGGGGCAATTTCAGCAGTAATTGACCAGCAAAACAACCAGTAAAATCAGCTTCAAACAAGCATAGATGTGCAGCAATCAAATTCTATTACCCGGCAGACTTTGAGATGATTTTGCTAACCAAATTCAAACCATTTTATGCTCAAAATGTGACAGAATTATTTCAGGAAGTTGAGAAGAAATCAGAATTACTGAAGATCTAATGAAACAGTAAAATCTATATTTCTGTGTATCAATTAAAGTGTTCCCAGCTGCTAAAAATGAAAGGGAAAGGGTCCTTATATAGGCACACCTAAGGTAGCCCAGGCCTGACTAAACAATACCCTTTTTACCCCTCTTTTTTTATTATTTTACCCCTTTTACCCCTCTAAAATATCTGAAAATCCTTGCTCCCTAACAGACTAGTGCTCACCTTATCTTCTAGAGCCTTCTTCCTAACATAAATGATTCCCTCCCAACTTGAAATCCCAACCTTTGCCCAATCAGTTATTACAACCCCTGCCCCTTCCTTTGAGACCCCTAAAGTTTCCCTTTTGTGAAATTAAGACCCTAAGAGTTCCTACTAATTAACAAACTAGGACAAACAACAAAATTCAGAATCAAAGAAACAATGAAGATCAAGCAAACAAATACTGATTCACTTTAAACCTGTAACTAAATCTGCATCTATTTATCAATGAACTTGAAATCAATATGACACACACGGGAACACTTAAATCTATTATGAATTCAGAATTCCTAACAAGAAACTAATATGCATAATTTGGATTAACTGGACACAATACTAATAAACCCTAAGTACTAACATGCCGCCATTTCAATTTTCCTAACGAACAAACAACTAAGCAGAATCAACCTAAGAACTACCAAAATCAAAAATGCTGATGACTAAACATACGGCCAAATCAACAATATCATGCAGAAAACAAAATCAAACAAAGAATGAGAAAAGAAAATTACCTGTACTATCCCTTTCAATACTAGAATTACTCACTCAATCCACCAAGCCAAAGAGTGAACTCGAACTACCGTTAATCATCTATTCTTAACAAGAACCGTCGACTAACGGATGTTTTGAGTTCACTCAAACATCACACCACCCAAAAAGATGCAAATGGAAAACAGAAATTAGGGCTCAACATTTCAGATTCGAGATTTGAACCATTTGGGGGTTTTTTGAGGAAATTGGTGATAGAAGTGGGAAGAGGAAGTGAAGGAGGTCCTGGGGTGTGAATTTGGGGCAGTTTGGTGGTGGTGGCGCTTAGGGTTCATGATTTCAAACAAAAATTCGAGGAGCTTGAGTGGGTTTCGAGGGAAACTAGGTGGGGATTTGAGATGAGGAGGCAAAGGGGAAGCTGTGGTGTTAATTTCACGGCAATTGAACGCCGGCCGCCGCCGTAGGTGATTTCTGGCGGGCGGCAGGCGGTGGCTCAGGGGAGGGAGAGAGACGAGTTTTGGGGAGGGTTCTAAGAGAGGGGGGGTAGGGCGATAGGACAGTTATAGTATTGGGCACNTAACACTACCCACTTTTCTAAAAATTATAAAAGTTCTTTAATCCTAAATTAGAAAAGGAAAAATACTATTCTAAAATTAAAACTAAAAATGCAAAATGAATCATTTTTGTGATTTTCACTTTTAATAAGACAAATAATTAACTAATTGATCCTAAAAATGTAAAGATAAATCCTAAATGCAATACATGAATTTTTTTTTGTATTTTTCATGTTTTTAATAAGATAAACATGCACAGAAAAATGCAAACAATTAACAAAAAATTCCAAGAAATCCTATAAAATTGTAAAAGATGGAAAAAATTAATTTTCTTGTATTTTATGGGAGTAATTCATATAGGGCAAAAATCACGTGCTCACAGCTGCCCCTCTTTGCTCGGAAACACGAAGAGTTTTCGTGCAAAGATAAAGTGAGCGGATACGAGCGATTTTTGCCCGTTTGAATACTCCGCGGGAAGAATTTTTGAAAGATTTGACCGCACCCTGCTTTCGAGGTTTCCTACATATCCTTGGCTAAAAAGGAATCAGGTCAGTGTAGTTCGGGAAGGTCTGGTAGCTGGGACTACCATGAAGCTGTGGTTTCACTGTTGCTGCTGCTGCTGCTACTGCTTACTGAACCCCCTTTATTACACCATGATAGAATAAAAAGAAGCTAGACTAAACTATGATCTATGAATTAGAAAACCTATCTATATCTTCAAACTTGATCCTGCAGCTCTTGTTGCCATGCTGGCTTGTATTCTCCCGGTGAAATCCCTTTGATGTCGACTTGAATTGTACTTTGAGATGATTTCCCTTTCTCCAGGTGGACGCCTGACTGCTGAACTTGAACTGTATTTTGAGATGCTTTCCCTTTCTCCAGGTGGACGCCTGACTACTGAACTTGAACTGTATTTTGAGATGCTTTCCCTTTCTCCAGGTGGACGCCTGATTGCTGAACTTGAATTGTATTCCCGTGCTTTCCAGGCGGGCTCCTGACTGCTGAACTTGAATGTATTCCCGTGCTCTCGAGGCGCGCTCCTGACTGCTAAACTTGAAATGTATTCCCATGCTCTCTAGGCGGGCTCCTGACTGATAAACTTGAAATGTATTCCCATGCTCTCCAGGTGGGCTCCTGACTGCTGAACTTGAAATGTATTCCCATGCTCTCCAGGCGGGCTCTTGAGTGCTGAACTTGAAATGTATTCCCATGCTCTCCAGTCGAGCTCCTGTCTGCTAAACTTGAAATGTATTCCCATGCTCTCCAGGCGGGCTCCTGACTGCTGAACTTGAAATGTATTCCCATGCTCTCCAGGCGGGCTCCTGACTGCTAAACTTGAAATGTATTCCCATGCTCTCCAGGCGGGCTCCTGACAAACTTGAAATATATTCCCATGCTCTCCAGGCGGGCTCCTGACTGCTAAATTTGAAATGTATTCCCATGCTCTCCAGGCGGGCTCCTGATTGCTAAACTTGAAATGTATTCTCATGCTCTCCAGGCGAGCTCCTGACTGCTAACTTGAAATGTATTCCCATGCTCTCCAGGCGGGCTCCTGACTGCTAAACTTGAAATGTATTCCCATGCTTTCCAGGCGGGCTCCTGATTGCTGAACTTGAAATGTATTCCCATGCTCTCCAAGTGGGCTCCTGACTGCTAAAACTTGAACTACTTCTCCCTGTTCTCCAAGTGGATACCTAATTTCAACAAAAATAGACAAAATAGAGAAAATTTTCTGCCCCAGTTTGGTAGCTGGGCACATATGTGAGTGTAAACTGGATCATTTTACCAAATATTACTAAGAATTTGAAAGCTAGGTCCTATTATCCAGGGGGTCCTGACAACTCTTAATTAAACGACAATTATAAGTCTAAGTTATATCTTCTAAAGGTGTGATTTTCGCTAAATCTTGTTATCTAAGAGGGTCTTAAACTACTCCCCATTATCCAGGAGGGTCCTAACAATTCCTAATTAAACAACAATTTAAATCTCAGTTATATCTTCTAAAGGTATTATTTTCGCTACATCTTGTTATCTAACAGCAATCTTAAGCTAGGTCTCATTATTCAGGAGGGTCCTGAAAACTCCTAATTGAATCTTATCTCCAACATGCGAACTTTAAAACCATTTTATATTCTTTTGGGGTACACTTATGCTAGATTATGCTACTTATGACTGTTTTGAAATTTAAACTAGGTCCCATTTTCCAGGAGGGGCCTGAGAAACTCCTAATTGGATCCTATCCTAAACATGCAAACTTTGAAGCCAACTTATATTCCTTTGGGTTACATTTATGCTAAATTTTACTACTCATGATTGTTTTGAATTTTAAACTAGGTCCCATTTTCCAGGAGGGTCCTGAAAACTCCTAATTGAATCCTATCTCAAACATGCAAACTTTGAAACCAATTTATATTTATGCTAGATTTGCTACTTATGACTGTTTTGAAATTTAACTAAGTCCCATTTTCCAGGAGGGTCCTGAGAGTTTATGGTCAAACCTGTTTGGTGCTTGCTCTTCCCCTACGGAGAGTTCCTCCGAAACAAACGAAATTTCCTGCCCCTGTTTCAATCAAAGGAAAATCTTGTCAGTTTGAAATGGTGGTTAGTTGATGGTATTCTTGCTGAAGGCCTTTCCGCTGCCGTGCTTTGTTTTGACCTGCTTCCCCTGAACTGGCCCTGGACCGCTTGACTTTCTGACTGACCTCAAACCTCACGACCCTCGATGACCCGAGTGTTCCATACTCAAACCGTTGTTTTACCTCTCTGACCCCTTTTCTCTGAACCTTTGCATCTCCCATGAAATTACCAAGTCATTCCATCGATGAAACTTCCGGTGACTCCTTATATCCCACTTTACATCATACTATCTTTGGTATGTTCTGGCCACACTGCGCTTTGCAATTTTGGAAATTGGTAGTGAGATTTGAAATCCTTTATTATTTGCTTTGAACAAGACTGACATTGAAATATCTTAGAGAGACAAACCCCGAAAGAAATGAAATGCAATGACCTCGAGGGTTAAGGATAAAGAAAATCCAAAACCGAACGACTTGCTAAAAAGGAAAAGGAAAAGAGACTTATCTGAGTGGAACAGCTGGTACCATTGATCATGACATGCATTTCGGACTAATCGGCCCAATCCGTCCAACCAATCAACTTTCAATTGCCATGCTTTGTTCCCCCGGAATTTCATAACCTGATTTCTTCACCCAAACCTTGACCTTGTTTATCCTGCGGTGCCCAGAAAGGTTTTCACCTACAGACCTCTCTCATTTGTTCATCTCTCAACTCACTTTCGCCTTAAGGTTCCCGTGAGGGTTTTCACCAATAAGACTCTCTCATTTTTCCTTTCTCTCAGCTCCCATCACCTTACGGTGCCCATGAGGGTTTTCACCAATAAGACTCTCTCATTTTTCCTCATTTTTCCTCATTTTCCCTCATTTTTCTGCTTGGACCGGAGTGTTGCCCCTGACATGCATCACCTCTACTTGCTCGACTTGACATCTCTCGAAGACTGATCAGAAGGTCTTTCTTTGGACCGTAACGTGGCTTTTGGATAGGGTTAGAAAGAAAGGGTATTAAAGGCTCAAAACAATTCAAATGGGTTCAAAATTACACCTTTCGGAATCAAATTTCTTACAACAACCACAACTTCTGCCCTAGTTTCTTGCTTGGGGATTTTTGGATCTTATTTTGATGGGACCGAACCGTGAGGTTGCCTACGTATCCTTAAAAGGAATCAGGTCGAACGTAGTTCATGTCATAGAAATTGCTTTGTTGTTGTGATTTTTCCTTTCTTTTTCTTCCACTTTCTCTTCTTTTCTTTTCTTTCTTCCTTTTCTCTTTTTGTTGTTTTTTTTTTTTCTTCTTCTTTTTTATTTTTTTTTCTTTTCTCTTTTTTTTCTTTTCTTTACTTGTCTTTCACTCTTGTGTTTCTAATCTCTGCTACTGATTCCGAAAGAGGGGTATAAAAAAAAATAAGGCTCAAAGGGGTAACAAAGGATAAAGTGTTTAGATAGCAGAACAAAATGCCTTCGTCATTCCAATCTTCAAAACATGCCAAGTACAAACAAATACAATTTAACCAAGAAAATCATACATAGTATCTCTTAACCGCATCGGAATTGATGGCCATTTCTACGCACTTGACTTCTATGTCTGATAAATACAAAGCACCATTTGACAACACTCTAGTTACGATGAACAGCCCTTGCCAGTTTGGGGCGAACTTGCCTTTGGCCTCAGCCTGATGTGGAAGGATACGTCTCAACACTTGCTGACCCACTTCAAACATCCGTGGACGCACCTTCTTATTATATGCTCTTGCCATTCTCTGTTGATACAATTGGCCATGACACACTGCTGCCAATCTTTTCTCATCGATCAAACTCAACTGCTCAGGTGGGTTCTGACCCACTCATCATCATCAATTTCGGCTTCAGCGACAATCCGAAAGGATGGGATTTCAACTTTTCAGAATTAGCTTGGCTTTTAAAACTGGGCCGAAGATTCCTCATGCATGTCATGTCATTGAAACCAGCATAAAAAGAACTGTGTAAGGAAGAAAAGAAAAACAAAAATAAAACTATCAGGAATGATGAAAAAGGGAAATTGCATTTCACTGAAATCAAAAGATAACAAGGTTTATTCATCCAAACGCACGGAACATAGAATCTGACTTACAACCCTGGAATAATCCTGATAAACTGAAAGAAAATCAAAGCAAACTACCAAATCTCCTTCCGGGTAGGGAGAGGAGTAGTTTCCCAATTGTTAATCTTTGCACATGGCCCGACAAATTGCACATCCGCCTTGCTAGAACCCTCTCCAACTTCCACCATGTTCACATCGTCGAACAACTTCTCGAACCTTTCAATCAACTCTTTATCAAGATCAACCACAGAACTAGGAACTGTTGTTACTGGGCGCTTCCCAGCGCCTGGCTTGACAATGACGGGATCTGTGTGGGCACCCTCCACAATCACGATAGGCTTGTTCGCCACTCTTGGAACAACCACTTTTGCCCTTTCTTGTTTCGTTGCAACCTCACTTGAGGACCCTTTCTTGACTACCAAAGATGGTTCACTGTTTGTCCCGCTCAACCTGATCACTGATTTCTCACTTGTTGTTTTCAACCGGCCTGACCTCACTTGACCTAATCATCATGACGGTCTATGAAGGCTTCTTAGGCTCCCCTCCCTTATGCACTATCTCGATCATATTTGTCGCATGATGGGCTAGCAACGGATTCTGGTTTATATTGGGCGCCTCTAGGGTTTGAACCTCGAGGTATCAATGAGCTCTTGAATAGCCGTTTTCAATTGCCAGCATTTCTCTGTATTGTGCCCCGGTGCACCTGAACAATATTTGCAACTCACCGAGTGGTCCAGATTTCTCGGGGGAGGATTTGGCAGTTTAGGCTCAATCGGATTCAACATACCCAATTGTCTCAACTTGTGGAATAGACTAGTATATGATTCTCCCAATGGAGTGAAAGTCGTTTGCTTCTGTAACCTCTCATTCTTGAAGGCTTGATTTGGTCGGAAACCTGTTCCAGGGGAATTTCTGTAGGCTCTTGGGGGTGGATAGGTATTTTGTGGAGCTGAGTAGGTATTCTCTGGGGTTGGTGCACGCCATTGTGCGTGGGCAGGAGGTTGAGTGTATGTTTGAGCATGATGGACAGAGAAATGGGGATCTGGAGGTGGGTAATAGTGTTGTGGTGGTCTATATGGAGTGTGGGGGTAAGTTTGGTGGTGGGGTCGAGGCTGGTTATAGTAAGGTGATGGGCCCCTGGACCAAGCTCTCGACTCAATTGTCGCAACGTCCTCTTTCTTCTTCATTCCCAGTACATCCCCAGTGCCGTTTTGAATGGCCTGGGTGGTCGCCTTAATTGCTGAATAACTCATGATTTTGTTAGTTTTGAACCTTCCCCTACCATGCTTCCCATTTTTACCACTTCATTGAAGGATTTCCCTACCGCTGACACCAAGTGACCAAAATAAGTGGGCTCTAAGGCCTGCAAGAAGTAGTCAACCATTTCACTTTCTTTCATCAGAGGGTCAACCCTTGCTGCTTGCTCTCTCCAACGGAAGCCATATTCTCTGAAACTATCACTGGGCTTTTTCTCAATCTTCGTTAATGACAGACGATCTGGAACAATTTCAAGATTGTACTGAAAAATGGCAGGCGAATGCTTGGGCTAGATCATCCCATGTGTACCACCGACCATGATCTTGTCGGGTGTACCATCCCAAAGCTGAGCCACTTAAACTTTGATTGAAATATGCCATCAGTAATTCATCTCTCCCGCCCGCTCCTCTCATCTTGCTACAAAAACCTCTCAGGTGTGCCACTGGATCACCATGCCCGTCGTACAGATCAAACTTGGGCATCTTAGACCCTGCTGGTAATTGAACATCTGGGAACAGACATAGATCTTTATATGCCACACTTACTTGACCACCCAACCCCTGCATATTCCTGAAAGATTGTTCTAAGCTCTTGATTTTCCTAAACATATCCTCCTGCTCAGGATTCTTAGGTGGTTTCTCAGTTTCTGCCGGGAGATCAAAATGAGGAGTGTAGGAATATTGTTCTGGAGCTTTGAATGTAGGCTCTGGGGGTAATACTGGTTGTCGTGAGTCTCGAACAGAGGCTCACTGGAAGATCGGTGTAATGCAGCAGGTGGAGGTGCCACAAAGACAGGAGTGACTGGGGGAGGAGGGTATGGGACTTGTTTGGGTGGTGGAGCTTGGGAAGTATGGGAAGTGGTGCCGTAACATTGTTGGTAGAGGGGAAAGGCTGGAGACGAGTTCACAGTGGGAGGCTCCTGAGGTTGAGCCAATGGGGGGATATAAGCAGGGTTGGCGGGGTAAACCGGTGGTGGGTGCCCTTTTGCCCAGGCCTGGTACATTTCAGCCATTTGCTGCTTTAACTTATACATCTCTTCTTTCATCGAATTAACATCCAACTCTTCCACCTCTTTTGACGGATCAACAATACTTGCCTCTAGTTCTTGGTTGGCCATGTTCAACTTGTCTTTTGACCGGATGTTGTAGGAGTGAATTGCCAGAATGCCAATCAACTAACCACCTGCCTGGACTCAATACATCAACAACAACCTTGTTAGCGATTAGGGCTTTAACAGATTGGTAACCGCACATTTTGGGGAATGAATGCACCTGAGAAGTTAACCATTTCTATTAAGCATTTGCTCGGCTATTTGCGTCATCCCGGCTTTTCCTTATTTCCATTTGCAACTTCTCTTTTTCCCTCTTTTTCTTTCTTTTTCTTTTCATTCTTTCCTTTGCCCTCTCTTTGTTTTTATTCTCTCATTTCCCTCTCTTGTTTTGCCATTGCTTCCTTCTCACGATTTCTTATTTTCTCTCTTTTTCTTTTCTTTTTGCTCTTATTTTTCCTCTCCTTTTCTTTTTCTCTTTTTTTATCACTTCTTTTTTTTTGGGTATGGTCGAATCCTATGGAGATTGCCTACGTATCATGACCCCGCATGAATCAGACCGAGCGTAGTTCTGGGAGAAATAAATGCAAAATAAATAACAAAATATTTTTGGATTTTCAATTTTCATAAAAAGCAAATGCTTTGATTACAATGACTCAAAAACTGACAGACTCTGAAAAGATGAAAATACAAACTCAAAACAAACTGACAGACTTCAACAACAAGAAAGTACAGACTCAAGCAAAGATCACGAATACATTAATGCCTCAAATGTTCCTGGGGCCCGCGGGCCATCATTCGGCCTCGCCACGGGCCTATATGCAAGATCCCTTTGGAGCCTCTCCAAATCGCTCATGATTTGTCGGACAAATGTCATCACCACCGCAAAGAAAGTGGTGCGGGTCATATCCTCACATGCTTGGCACTTCACAACAATATAATCGACAATAGCCCTGACCCTCTCTCGGACCTACCTTTTTCCTGAAGCAGACGCCCGACCTGCTGATTACGGGCTTCTAACACCTGAGTGTCGTGGAGATGTTGGTTTTGCAACTGTTGCACTTCTTCCTCCATCTGAGCCATCAATTCATAGCAGTGTTCCCTATCAGCTTTAAAATCCTTGGCCTGTTTGGCCGCCTCATTCTTGAGGGTAGTTACTTTTCTCTTCAAGCTGGTGATTGTCCCTTCGTAGTTCCTTTTCATTTGTTGCACAAACCCTGCCCGCTCTTCCGCCTTCTTCGCACATTGTGCCCGGACTTTCGTTAAACTGGCCTCAGAGTTTTCCAGGTCATCCTGACAATCAAGGGCTTTCTTTTTCAGACTGCATATAAGCTTTTCGTCCGCCCGGCTTCTTTCCGGGTTTCTAGCAGCTATTTTCATCCTCCAGATTTGATCTCTGAGGGCTTCATTTTCCTGAGTTAGCTTTGTCTTTTCTCCCTCGTCTGCGGCGGCTTGCAATCCATTTTCAAACTGGAGGTCCATGACTTGCTTTTCTAACCTGCTTATGGTGGCTCTGTACTCGTTTTCTTTGGTCAGCCAGTCTCATCGCACCTGTGCTCCGTTGGTGAACTGTTGGACATGGGGTCTTTTTGCGGGCCTTTCGGGTTCCTGATAAACTCGGGATCTTTTACCATACCAAGCAGGGTATCCAGGCTCCAACTCTCCTCTAGATATATCTCGTACTTGAGTTTTAGACTCTAAGAATCTACACTGATGCCAAATCCGACGCACTTTTTCTTCTGGGAAGGCAGCTTTGGGTCCTAACTCAATGACCTGTCGACTCAAATCTTCATCGTGTGGGATGGTCTGGTATCGGCCTAACTGACGTAGGACTCTGTGCAGAGCATAAGGCTGGATACTCCGAAGACCCATCAACAGCAGAAACACTCCTCAGCCGACATATAGATTACTTCTCCGACCGACAGCCACCCGAACGTCCATTCGATTTTGTTTGCAGTCAAGGATCTCAAGTGAGCATGCCATGCTTTTGTACCCTCCGTGAACTCATAACCCTCTACCCGCTTTTCATGTTTTTCAATGCACTCGAGGCCAGTCATACCATAATTCAAGTATCCGGGACGGTGGCAAAGATGTTCCACCATCCATAGTTGTAACAACATATTGCACCCTTCGAAGAACTTTCCCCCTTCGCGGCAAAGGGTCAGAGCTCGGTAAATTTTTGCCAAGATCATTGGCACTATGGTCCCATTTGCCTTTTTCATCATAAAGTCAGCTATCCCCACGAGTCCCAACTCTATATTCCCGTCTTTTCTGGGGCAAATCAAAATACCCAGGAACGCCATTATAAAAGCTAATCCTCTTCCTACTTGACTTGGTTTGCCGCGTGAGTAAGATCGGTATCTGGCGTCTCGAAGCCACGGGGATTCCCGTAACGTCGGTACAAAAAATAGAAGGTACAGAATCCTTTGGTCAAGTTTCCATCTCGGATGTCCCGACCGATGCTTAACAAGTCCAAAAATTTGTGAGGGGTTACTGTTCTAGGTGCCACCGGGTATTGCTTTCTAAGATTCCCCTCGAAACCGGCGTAGCCTGCTATCTCTTCCAGTGTAGGAGTTAACTCGAAATTAGCAAAATGGAATACATTATGTGTTGGGTCCCAAAATGATATCAAGGCCTCAATTATGTCCTTTCTCGGCTTAACCTTCAAGAGCCCGATAAGACCACCCAACGCCTTTGTCACAACTTTCCTGCTGTCGTCCCCCAAATCATGCCACCACATGTGTAGCTCCAAAGGGATCTCTTCACGGACTGAAAAAGGTTCATTTTGATTTGTGCTTATCCTGCACATTTATTAAGGTGATTTTAATTAAAACAAAACTACGACTCATTTTGACTCCAGAAAAGTGACCATTTTTTTTCAAAATTTTCACAAAAATATCCGGCTTTGCCAATACGGCCTTTCAACACTTCGAGGACGAAGATTTTAAGGCTGTGTCGGTAATCGGCCGAAACCTTGAAAAATGACTAAAGGTGGTTGTTCTTGCATAGCCTTCCGGCGCCCTTTTGAGGGACATTCGGCTATTCTTGACAAGAATGGCATCACCTTACTTATGCATAATAATTTTTTTTTGTTCTTTTGGGCTATTTTTTGCAAAAAGGGAAGTTGGACCCGATGGGGGTTGCCTACGTATCTCACACCCTGTGAGAATCAAACTGGCATAGTTCGGGCAAATTAAACAAAACCAACTATTTTGAAAACAAAACCTTTTCTTCTTTGTTTTTTTGTTCATTTTTCTCAAAAATTCGGCAGAGTTTCAATACCATTTGGACATTGGTTTTTCTCTTTCAAAACAGGTGATTAACTCACTTAACCCTTACATTGCTATTTTCTTTTTCAAATTTTCTCCCATCACTCAAAAGCCGGTCAGCATGCAAACCCGAAGCAAATAAATGCACAAGTAGCATGTAAAATATGCCCCTAAGTTAAATGCACATGATGCAACAAACGCTCCTACTAGGGATCCGGCATGAGGCTGAGTTATTCTAGGTTTAAAACCTGGGTTTATTGTTCTAGACCTGGCTTACTCGAGCGGACAACTCGAGCCGGGAGGGGGGGGGCAGCGTATCGGGAATACAGAAGCTTCGCCGGCTTTGCAATTTATCCGAACCTCGTTCTTGGGATATGACTCTAACAGAAAAGAAGTCACACGAAGTGCACACTCCTTCATGATTTAGAAGACTTAGAGAGAAGAAGGGTTTCGTAACAGTTTATATACAGTTCACAGAATATCAAAGCGGTAAAAGCAACACTTAGCACATTAGGCCCAAACATGTAACAAAATCAGATAATAAATAAAGCCAACTATAACAATTCATCTAAGCTCGAATTCTGAACCCTGAACCAAAAGTTCTGGGTTCTTGTCTCCAGCAGAGTCGCCAGAGCTGTCACACTTCCTTTTCACTACACCCCCGGAAAGGTATAATAAAGGGAGTTTTTCCAATTAAAGGACAATCGACACGAGATTTATTATTTAAAAAGATTCAGAGTCGCCATTTGGGAGATTTATGGTATCCCAAGTCACCGGTTCAAATTCCGTATCGAGGAAAGGGTTGACTCTGTATTACAGTCCGCGAATCAGAAATTCGGGTAAGGAATTCTGTTAACCCGGGAGAAGGTGTTAGGCACTCCCGAGTTCCATGGTTCTAGCACGGTCGCTCAACTGCTATTATTGGCATAATTATCTGATTTTAGTAACAATTTTAAACCTATGTGTATTTTTACTTTTAACCGCTTTTATTCATTTTTTAAAGAAGATTTAACATCGTCTAAAATATGTCTTTGGATCACGTCACATGAAATGCACCCGTAATCCGAAACACATTTTATTCAACGTTATAAGGATTTGGATTTGGGTCACATGAAATGCACACCCGAGTTTAGGAAAGTCAATTATTAAAATACGCGCCTAAAGCAACTACGCGTTATTAGCTTTGCGAGGGCCATGGAGATTTGCTAAATGGCATACCTCGGATTCTAGGATTGAACAAAATTAATTGAGTGAGGGCCATGCAATTATCATTTTGTTCGGCATGGCGCACCCCGACTTTATTATTTTTAAAGGTACTAAATTCCGTAGGCCATGGCTATTCATATTATCTAATGTGTCATACATTCCCTAAGTGAGAGATGACCAATTACTAAGAAATGCAGAACTCTTTGTTATCCTAAATTGCTACTATATTAATTAACAACTAGGGAATAAATGCCCAGATTAGGCGCTTAAGAGGGACCTTAGGCATTTGAGCAAACAAAGAGAAGTCTGCTCATGGCCCAATCCAACTAACGGCAATTTCTAAGAAAACGATTTAATTAAAGCAATTGTTGGGCCTGGTTTGAGACCCAGCAGCCTGACACGGGTGCCTGGCTGGAAATTCTTGAAGCCCATCGCGCTGGCCCAAATGAGAGGCCTGCAGATTTTATTTCAAATGGACTCATGGTCCAAGGCCCCGTAGGATAGCTCAAATCACAAGCCCAAGTGTCTATACACCCACAAGGAGAAAAATGGGCTTGCCTGCAACCCAGTAAAACAAATGCGGCAATGCTGAGCTACACCCTTAGAACATTTGGGCCACATGCTGCAGCCCAATTTGTGATCCAACACACACAAACAATTACAACCACAATGCTTTTAAAAATTCCAGAAAAAAAAATTAAGACTAAAACTAACTATCCTTAAGCATGATCAAAATATGTTCTAACTTTTAAACAAGAGCATGCACGATTTCAGTAATAGCCAGACCCAACATAGATTCCAATCGAAAATTTAACACTCTAGCTTATACTCATCATTTCAGTAAAATTAGTAATGAATACAACAGCATATGCTAAATTTAAATTTAGATGAAATAGAGCAAGCATGAACTAATTAAACCCTACAGTCCCCAAAATCCTATTCAGAACATGCTACACTGACATCAGTTCTATCCAGCCATTAAGATACTCCCAAAGCTTTAAACACCATATACCATTTCATGTCCAGAATTATTTCCTAAAACAAAGGAAAAACTAAATAAACCAAATGCTTCAGTAGAGTCTCTTGTCAACTAATTCATACAATTAGAAAGGAATTAAAGAAATGACACACATAAACACAGGTCTTAGCAAATTCAGAATCATTTTTAACTAGACATAATTAATTCAACTCTCAACCAAACATATGTCATTCAGAATAGCAAAATACAGGACAGTAGAAGGAATACAGCTATAAACTAATGGTACAGTAGCAAAACACTTAGAACTCCAAGCTTTCATTTCTCAATCTTCAATCAAGTGTCACATTGTATGAGTTTCAGGAGTGTGTACCTGGATACAGCCAAAATAACTACAAAAGCTCAGCAATTGAAGGGGCAATTTCAGCAGTAATTGACCAGCAAAACAACTAGTAAAATCAGCTTCAAACAAGCATAGATGTGCAGCAATCAAATTCAATTACCCAACAGACTTTGAGATGATTTTGCAAACCAAATTCAAACCATTTTATGCTCAAAATGTGACAGAATTATTTCAGGAATTTGAGAAGAAATCAGAATTACTGAAGATCTAATGAAACAGTAAAATCTATATTTCTGTGTATCAATTAAAGTGTTCCCGGCTGCTAAAAATGAAAGGGAAAGGGTCCTTATATAGGCACACCTAAGGCAGCCCAAGCTTGACTAAACAATACCCTTTTTACCCTTCTTTGTTTGATTATTTTACCCCTTTTACCCCTCTAAAATATCTGAAAATCCTTGCTCCCTAACAGACTAGTGCTCACCTTATCTTCTAGAGCCTTCTTCCTAACAGAAATGATTCCCTCCCAACCTGAAATCCCTAAATTAACCTTTTCCCAATCAGTTATTACAACCCCTGCCCCTTCCTTTGAGACCCCTAAAGTTTCCCTTTTGTGAAATTAAGACCCTAAGAGTTCCTACTAATTAACAAACTAGGACAAACAACAAAATTCAGAATCAAAGAAACAATGAAGATCAAGCAAACAAATACTGATTCACTTTAAATTTGTAACTAAATCTGCATCTATTTATTAATGAACTTGAAATCAATATGACACACACATGAACACTTGAATCTATTATGAATTCAGAATTCCTAACAAGAAACTAATATGCATAATTTGGATTAACTGGACACAATACTAATAAACCCTAAATACTAACATGCCGCCATTTTAATTTTCCTAATGAACAAACAACTAAGCAGAAAAATGTTGATGACTAAACATACGACCAAACCAACAATATCATTTAGAAAACAAAATCAAACAAAGAAAGAGAAAAGAAAATTACCTGTACTATCCCTTTCAATACTGGAATTACTCACTCAATCCACCAAGCCAAAGAGTGAACTCGAACTACCGTTAATCGTCTGTTCTTACCAAGAACCGTCGACTAACGGATGTTTTGAGTTCACTTAAACACCACACGACCCAAAAAGACGCAAAGGGAAAACAGAAATTAGGGCTCAACATTTCAGATTCGAGATTTGAACCATTTGGGAGTGTTTTTGAGGAAATTGCTGATAGAAGTGGGAAGAGGAAGTGAAGGAGGTCCTAGGGTATGAATTTGGGACAATTTGGTGGCGGCGCCGCCATCGGAGAAACTGTGGCGGCGCTTAGGGCTCATGATTTCAAACGAAAATTCGAGGAGCTTGAGTGGGTTTCGAGGGAAACTGGGTGGGGATTTGAGATGACGAGGCAAAGGGGAAGCTGTGGTGTTAATTTCACGGCGATTGAACGCCGGCCCCCGCCGTAGGCGATCTCTGGCTGGCGGCAGGCGGTGGCTCAGGGGAGGGAGAGAGACGAGTTGTGGGGAGGGTTCTGAGAGAGGGGGGTAGGGTGTTAGGACAGTTATATATTAGGGATACCCCACTTCTGAGCCGTTAGATGGATTAACCTCGACGGCTCAGATCTATCCTAAAAAAACGGGGTCGTTTGGTCGATGGGGGAGGGGGGCTGGACCGAGTCTGGGGATGGATTTGGGCTGGACTGACCGGGTCTGGGGGTGGATTTTGATTTGGGCTAAACCAAACTGGCCCAAAATCAGCCTTTCTTCTAATTCTTTTCTTTTTCAATTATTTTTTTTTTCTTTTTCTCCAAATTAATTTACATCCTAAATCAACTCTTAAACGAAATTAATTTCCCAAATTAAATTAATTACTCATCATAGTATTAACAACAATTAATTAATTCCCAAATTGAAAGAAACTACAAAATTTAAAGTTAAAAAGTTTTAAAAAATGCAAAGTGAGTCATTTTTTGTGATTCTCATTCTACAAAATAACATAATTACTAATTAATTTTTAAAATGCACAACTAACTCCTAAATGCTCATGCAACACATTTTTGTATTTTTTCCCAATTAAAATGAACAGACAAAAATGCACACAATTAACAGAAAATGCCACGAAAATCCACAGAATTGCACACTGAAAGAAATTATTTTATTTTGAATTTATGAGAGTAATTTATATAGGGCAAAAATCACGTGCTCACAGGGATAACATGTCACTTACTCATAGAGTTCAACTATATATATATATATATATATATATATATATATATATATAGTAGTAGTAAGTTTTTAATTCCAAACATTTATAAACTCCCTTGTAAGACTCAAATGGAATTAACGATTAGAACCATAAGATTCAAAGGATATTTTTAGTATGTAATACACACCTTTAGTTTAAACCACATGACTCAATCTGTTTACATTCTTAAAATTTGTGCTCAGTAAAATTAAGACGCATAAAATGAAACCGAGGGAGTATTTGGATTAGAGCACTGACTTTGTGACTTGTTTCTTTTAATATATCCTGCTCATGTTTGTCAGTAGTATTCTGCATTGTCATTGATATCAAACTTGTCAATCTAGTTCACAAGATGCACATGATGTTTGCAGAAATTGTGAGATCGGGTTCTGATTCAGTAAAATCATGATCTCCTCTAAAGAACTACCTACAATGATTACGTACTAACAGTACAATACCTGGATTGTTACAGATATCATGTACACATTTCCTTTCTGTATAACTGGAGTTATTTAACACCTGGATGGCATTCTTAAAGAAAGCTTACTCTGAAGGGTTTGACTTACTGGACTATGAATCCAAATTAGTTGAATAGTTTTTCCTCTCATGGTGTCATTAAATCCTTAGGATGGAAAAGAAGAAAGTCCTTATATACCTAAAAATCTACATATTGTTTGCTTCTTATCTACTGTACGAAAAGAAAAAAAAAAGTTCGTCTTTTGGTCCAATTTAGAATCTTCTATCTCTGTCGAGTATTTGTTGCTCGCTGTACTGTCAACTTACATTGAGAATTGTTGGTATGTAGTATAATATAATGTTGCATCATCTTCTTATATTATATTCTGCTTCTTGCTGATCTTTCAGCATGCTTGATTAATCATCTTAAAACAGACAGATATAGGGACATATTCTTTGTGACTGTTTGCAGAAAACCAAACATCAGACGCATTGTTAGTGCAACTTTTGAGAAGAAAGTTGGCAAGGTACCAGATTTTCCTTCTGATCAAGATGCAATCTTCCAACTCAATAGCCTAATACAAAGACATACATCTCATCATGTACTGTTGGTGCTAGATGATGTTTGGTATGGGTCAGAGTAACTCGTCGAGAAATTTATTTTTGATCCTCGATTTAAGATTTTGGTTACCTCAAGATCTGTGTTCCCAAAATTTGAATCCACTTACAAGCTGAAATCATTGAGTGAGAAGGATGCACGGGATCTTTTCCACCATTCAGCCTTCAGAAATGGCACTCCTAATGTGGGACCTGATCTTGTGGATAAGGTAACAGATATAATATCATAAGATTAGATTATTTTTTAGCCATCCTGATCACATGAAAATGCATGTCTGAAGCATAAACAGTGAAATTTTGTGTGTGTTGTAAAAGAATTTGGGATTGAGGCATAGTTGATTGATTTTACGGAAGAGTGAATGACTCTTGTTCTAAGTAGGTTAACCAAATTCTTGAACAATATGCAATGTAGAAACATGTAAAACACTGTATGGCCAGTCTGACGCGATATGGATAAATAGAGTAAAGATGCAGCCTAAAAGGAATATACTCTTTGCTACTGAGAATCATCTATTTCGTTCCTTAGAAGTGAGCATAGATGCCTTGGATGAAATAGCTTTTCCCATTATAGGACAAATATTGGGAGATTGCTTCTTGGACCTGGGATCATTTCCTGAGGATCAAAGAATTCATGCGGCGACTCTTTTGGATATGTGGGTGGAACTATATAACCTAGATGAAGATGGCATGAGTGCGCTTGGAATCTTATTTGAACTTTGTTCACAAAATGTGGTTAATCTTGCACTTGCAAGGTAAAATTTCTTCGCTATTAACTTGAATGTCATTTCTTGTATGCTACATTGAGCTGAACTGAATCTTTGATTGTTAAAGGGGGGAAAAACATATAGAAGAAGAACAACAATTAGGGACAAGCATGTTCTGTCGCTAATTATTTCTTTACCTATTTCATCAATTAATTTGATCTGCTGACGGCCATTACATCGTCCTTCTCCACTTCCTCAATTCTGTTGGCAAGAATTAATTAATTTGCTGACGGCCATTATATCCTTGATCATGTGTGAGGTTGGGAAGGCATTTGCAAATTCAGTTGTTAAGATATCTTCAATGTGGCCAAATCTTGTAGAGATGAATTTGGAGTACTGCAATGACTTAGTAATACTACCTGCTGATATATGTGATCTTGTTCATTTAAAGAAGCTCAGCATTTGTTATTGTCAAGAACTAATTGCACTTCCTGAAGATCTAGGAAAGTTGGAAAATTTGGAAATACCGAGGCTTCAATCTTGTACGAAATTAACCGATCTACCAGAGTCCATGGTGAAACTTCAGAGATTGTGTTTTCTTGATGTCTATGACTGTATAGATATGGATTCCATGCCAAGGGAGATAGGTCAATTGTTTTCTTTACAGACTATCTGCATGGGAAGTCGCCTGGGGTTCGATGAGCTTCCATGTTCTGTGATAAATCCAGTGAAGTTGGAAAATGTCATCTGTGATGAATCTGTGATGAAGAAACTGCCTTGTTATGGGAACCGTACAAGGGATACCTGAGAAATCTGAGAATCAATGTGCTGAAGGAGGATAGCAACTTGAATTTGCTGCATAAATCATCATTTAATCTGATGTAACATAGTTTAAATCACTTTTGCTTTTGCTCTAGGTACTCACTCATAGTACAAGAGAATAGATAATGTGGAACAGGATAGTTGTGACAATGAGTTGATCAGAACTTGTGATAATGCAGTTTGATTTGAATTATAACATCTATTCGCTTTAATACAAATATTTTTGTTTTCTGGAGAGGATGTATAGTGGATGGACCTCAGCATGTAAGTATTTGTTTTTTTGGCTCTTATTTCGAGAAAATACAAAAAAACAAAATAATAGTAATAATAATAAAATCTTTGCTTTTCTTCTTTCCCTTTTCCTTGTCCTTCAGCAATTAAGAGCCCGTTTGGACACAAGAAATTTTTAATTTTTTTTAATTTTTTTTTGAAATTAGCGCTTGTTCATAAAATATCCAATTTTTACTTGAAGATTCATTTTAAAAATTTCAGAAAATTTGAAAAACTCCAAAAAACTGTTTTTTAAAATTTTCATTCAAATCACTAACAAAACTTCAAAAACAACTCAAAATTATATTCATGTCCAAACACAACCCGGAATTTCAAATACCATTTTCACTTTGAAAAATTTTATCACCGTGTTTTGGAATTTTCTCTTTTTAGTACCCACTGGACCCCACACTTTCCAAATCAATTACACACTCACCTACCAACCAACATAGCACATGGGTGTCCTCCATAATTTGCAGAATACCTCTGCTAGTAGTTTTATCTTCTTTTTCTTTTTAATCATTCATGTTTATCTTTTTCCCAGTAAATTATTAATTTGCTAAACATTATTTAAGTTCTTAATCTTTCTTGTTATATAAGTGTCACGACCCCAGTTCACCCTCCATGAACATGTCGTGATGGCATCTAGTTCCTACAACTAGGTAAGCCTAACAATGCGGAAATAACAGCCTAACTTGCGAAATGGTTAAATAAAGCTAGACATATTAAAATAATAACTGCATATAAGGCCGCTCGGCCTATACAACTCAAAAGGAATGCGGGAGTCTACAACTCAATCCCAAAACCCTGAAACTCACGGGAACCACAGGCTAATAGAAATACTGTAAATGCTCTAATCTCCAGAATGTCCACATCAAAAGTATGATAGAATCTAGGCACTACAGATAGAATAAGGAAGGAGACTCTTCGGTCTGCGGACGCTGCAGATATACCTCGAAGTCTCCGTAGCTCTCCTCGCCTCAAGGATAGTGCGCCTGAGTGGAGGTACCTGGATCTGCACATAAAAAAAACATGCACAGGAAGGGCATGAGTACACCACAGCGGTACTCAGTAAGTGCCAAGCCTAACCTCGGTTGGGTAGTGACGAGGAAGGTCAGGGCCCTACTGAGGCTAAACAATAAAATATAAATCAACAGTATGAAAATAGGCAGTAACAGTGAGTACAGCAGTGGAATAAGACAGACTAAACAAAGTAATAACAAATACACAATGAACGGAGCAAACACAGAATAAGTACAGCTCAATACCAATGATAACAATGAGGATCTCCCAGGATATCGTCCTGTAGTCCTTTTCTCAACTGTCCAGTGGATCTCCCGGGATACCGTCCCGTAGTCCATCATATGTGTATATCCGAAGGATCTCCCGGGATACCGTCCCGTAGTCCAACTATCAATGTGCAGGGGGATCTATCGGGAATCTAACCCGCAGTCCCAAAGTATGTACAGGGAGATCTATCGGGAATCTAACCCGCAGTCCCAAAGTAAATGTGCATGGGGATCTATCGGGAATCAAACCCGCAGTCCCAAAGTAAACAAACAAGGGGAGAGCTACCGGAATCCCACATCCGTAGTCCCATTGTAAATGTGCAACCACAACCAGAAGATATTCAGAAATGAAGTACAAAAGACAAACATCAGGTAGTACTAGCCTAGCATGCTTCACGTAGTACAGTCAAGGCAACTTAAACAATTAGGCAAGTTAAATCAACTAAACATGCTTTTCTAATCTAACACAGGTTATAACTGCAAGTAAAACAAGGCAAATATGAAGGAAACTCAGTCTCAATATCTTAAGTAAAAATCGGATTTTTCAACAATTAGCTCAAGTACGTGCTCGTCACCTCACGTACAAGGCACTCAATTACCACATATCATATCCTAAGGGGAAAGGTCCCCCACACAAGGTTAGACAAGCCACTTACCTCGAACCGGCTCAAAATCAACTAGAAATCACGACTTTGCCACGAGTATCCGACTCCAAATGGCCCAAATCTATTCAATTCAATAACACATTGTAAATAACATCGCAAACAACTGGTTTTGCTATTTAATTCAAAGCTACGACGTGAAATTAGGTGAAATGACCAAAATTCCCTTTAGGCCAACGTCTCGGAATCGAATAATTTTCAGATTTTCAGAACCCTCGTACTCTCACGAGTCTAACCATATAAAAATCTCCCAAATCGAAGGTCAAACACCCACTCAAAACCCAATAGTTTAGCCTATGAAGTTTCATCCAATTTTTCCAATTTTTGATCCTAAATTCGAATCTCTAATGATGGATTTAACTACAAAATGATGAAATATAACTAGAATGGATTTAAAGAAAACGTTACCCGAATAATCTTACTCTTCAAAAACCCTCTAAAAATCGACCCTTCCCCGAGCTCAATTTGATTTTCTAACTTATGAAACTAAC